>NW_027522707.1:0-296194 GCF_052094955.1 Ictidomys tridecemlineatus
GGAAGATAGAAGATGGCAGGCTGTTTTCCTGGAATGGACTGCAGTGATGGCTGCCAAGTTCCAGGACATATTAAACCAGGCATGACACACCTTCCACAAAGTGCTACATGACAACATCCTGCCACCTGCATCTGCTCTAGTGGCGAGAATAGGCAGGCTGAACTGCCTACTGGGTCTCACCTATGAGGTCTCGTGCCATCTCCTGATCCTCTTGAAAGCGGTAGGCATTACTGAGCTGCAGGAGTGAGTCCACATGGTAGGGGCTTGTCTGGAGCAGAATCTACCAGAAAAGAAGGGCAGCTCTGGAGGAAGGTCACAGGCAGGGACCCAAAGGACACCCCTGCAGTCCCCCAGGACCTGTGCACACCAGGAGAGATGATCACCAGGTGACAGACGAAATTCCCTTGGGACTCCAGGTGTGCACTGCTATTACCCAGCCAAGGCCTGGACCTGGCTCCAGGTGGGAACTGGGGAAACTGCCTGCTCAGTGGGGCTGTATTTGCTCCCAGGTCTCAGGACAGAGGACTGAAAGCAAGCAGGTTCCCGCCCCCCCCTACGTGGGGGACATGGGGCCAGCAGGATCTACATGCTCCCCCTACCTCCCCAGTGAGGCCCAAGACAGAGGCAGCACCTGGGAAGGACCATAGTGCCACTACACGCAGCTCCCAGCAGGAGAGCACCTGAGTGCCAAGTCTTCACAGTGCCCCTCGGGTCCGGGGGCCCCACTGCCAAGGGAGAAGCTGCCTGGGCATTCGCCCTCCACCCACTGGCAACTGTGGGGCCCACATACCACAAGGTTGTTTGGCTCCATGGCCTCCACGGCCACCAGGAACTTGTGCTGTGCCTGCTGGTACTCCTCACTGTGTTCAAACGCAAAGAAGGAAAGCCCTTTTTTCGATTCCAACAGCCACATAGACAGACCTGGCAGGTGAGAGTGCACAGAGAAGGTGTGCTGGATGCCAGGACATGGCGCCTCTACAGAGCACAGTAGCCCCAAAAGTCTCCCTTGTGCTGTTCTCAGAAAGGACTCTGTGATACCAACCCACTCGATCTGAGGGGTCTCACAGGTCACCCAGGCCTGGGGCTGGGCTGCCTCTGGGCCAGAGGCTGACGTCCAGGGACTCTCTCAGAACACCTGGGCCTGCTTCCCACTGCTTCCTTGGGCTGTCCCGGGAGCTGGCCTCTGTCTGCTTTCCACAAAGACTCACTTCTCTATAGAATTCAGATGAGCTCTGGGAAAGGATGGAGCCGAAGTGGCCCAGGACAACAAACTTCAGGGATGGGAGCATGGAGGTCCATCTGGGTGCCCGATCACGTCTGGTTAGGACCAGCATCCAGGGTGGCTGTGAGGGGCTGGGGCAGGAGGCGAGCAGTGGGCACAGGGCCAGTTCAGAGGCCTTGGCCATGTGTAACCCCTGACCAAATATGGTTCTGCTCCTTTTGTGTGACTGTGTGGAGGGACCATTTCCTCTGGTTAAACTGAAAAATTCAGTCTACTAAGACAACTGCTAAATGGCCAATGGTTCTCATGGTCTTCCCCTGAGCTACTCCATCCTGAGAGCCTGGCCCAAGGTCCAAGTCCTGCAGATTGAGACAATGAGCCCCTATCTCTACCATGTTCGGGTTCCTTTGCTACAAGGGCAAGAGACCTGGTGGGAAGAGAAGATACATGAGAGGCATCAGGGTTGATCCTACAAGTACAGGTCCTGAACTCCCAGGCAATCCTCACTGGGAGTCCAAGGGGATTCTTCTAGAATCCCCAACCCCACAGGCACAGCAGGTGAGGTGCGTTGGTTACCACCCTCCACACATGTCCTCTACACACCCATGACCTCTTCTACAGTATGTGCCCCATCAACCTGCAGAGGGATGTCTGAATGCTTCTCTATGCTGTGTAGCCGATGCCCAGAGAGGGCATTCACTTCCTACCCTGCACCTTCTGCATGGCTGTTTTCTTTAAACATAAAACTATCATACATTATTGATTTTTAAAAATATTTTTAGTTGTAGATGGACACAATACCTTTATATTGCTTATTTAGTTTTATGTGGTGTTAGGAATCAAACCCAAGGCCTCATACATGCTAGGCAAGTGCTCTATCACAGAGCTACAACCCCAGCCCCCAAATTATCATAATGTGAAAACAAACTCAAGGGCTGAGGATGCAGCTCAGCAGCAGAGCCCAGCCTGGCATGTGTGGCTTGGAGTGCTCGGGCTCAGTGCCAGCACACACACACAAAAAACACTTAAAAATGCAAGCGTCTGTTCAGCTGCTTCCTGTAGCATGGCACCCAGAGGACGAGGCAGACGGCAAGGAAGTTGAGAGCTTCTGCACAGGTCAGGCCAGCTGGGGACATACAGGCTGCTGCACCCTCAGGAACACCATACCTCACACGCAGCTGCACATGGTGCTTCAAGGCCCACCCGGAAGGCACTGAGGACAGTGTGCCAGCCCCCTGCTGCAGGAGTGACAGACTCACCTGGCTTGCTGTACCGCGGCCAGGTGCTCTTGGGGGTCATCAGCCACGTGCACTTGGGTTATACATGCTCCCTCTGTCGCAGCCTGGGGAGGAGGAGACAGGCACAGCTTTACCTCCACAGGCCAGGGGCCAGGCTGGCCGCCCAATCCCTCCAGCTCTCCCTGGAGGCAGAGCAGTGTGCAAGGGGCACACAGGGAGAGAGAGCAAAGCACTGCTGCGTGAAGAGGGGACCCAGCTGTGACCTGTGCAAGCAGCTACCATCAGGTCCAGGGGAACAGGGAGGCCAACAGTCCAGCACGAAGGCAAGAGGGACAAAAAGGAAACAAAAGTGAAACCCTAGAACATGGTGCAGAGCAGGAGCTCAGGGCCACTGAAATTCCCTGAGCAAACGAGCTGCTTCCTGTTGGACAGGCTGCACAGGAGGAATGCCTGGCCGTGGTCAGAGGCAAATTAGGGAAGTGGACCTCTGACACAGACCCCAGCAATATGACTCCAATCTTTGAAAAGGAAAACATGGAAACAAAACTGAGGAGTAAATTGGCATATTTCTGCAAGAAAGAAGACCAAGAGCAGAGTGTTGAGGGTCCTCAGGCACCCAGCTCCCTGCGACTCTTGTGTGAGCGACAAGTTGAGGGTACCAGGCCCCCTTTGGGCAAGAGTTCTTAGCTGCTGTTAGGGGGTCTGGCTCCCTTGCCAGGTGGCATCTTAGCCAGGCCTGGAAGGGCTGCACCCTGAGCTGAGTGATGAAATGTGGATGTGTATAGACCAATCTCTAGGCTTTTCAACAGTGCCCTATTTCACTAAAACAAAACAAGGAATAAGGAGCTGTACTACCCAGAACAGGACAAAACAGCATTTTTCTTTTCTCAAAAAGAGACATGAAAACTGTGTGAGAAGAACAAATACACAAAAAAAGCATGGCCAGAGGCTGAGAGGCACAATATGGCACAACTCTGCACACGCAGCAAGCAGTGGAAAGGAAACCACTGGTGCCTGGAAGTCTACAGCATCCTGGGCACCGCCAGGTCTGTCTGAAGTGAGCTGCCAGCCAGAAGTCTAGGGGAGGAGGCAGCCCTGACAGATGCTGGGGGGAGGGTCAGGAGGAGAACCTTAAGGGTCGCGACACAGAGGGTGTGGAGACAGCACAGACAGGGGGAAGGGAGCAGACCCCATCTGTCTCAGGAGGAAGTCAGATTCCCCCCAAAGATCAGTGCACAGCTATATGGAAACCCTGAATGGTCACCAGGAGGGAGGAACAGAAAGGAGCTAAGGTTTGGTCTCTGAACAACAGGACAAGGGTGGGGGACCAAGAAGGAGGGAACCACAGCTTTTCACTGGACATACTTCAGTAGGACTTAAATTTTTGAAGAAACAAACAACAAAAAAGTGTGCTGCTATAAAGGTAGTAAGTGAGCTGACCTGGTTACAGACCTGTGGTCCTGGCTGCCTGGGAGGCTGAGGGGGAGGCCCATGCAGACTCATGAGTGTGCGACCAGCCTGGGAAGCATGGAGGGCCTCACCTCAAAAATAGATACATAAAACTGAAATATGTGCAGGGGGCAGCTCAGAGGTGTGTGGCTCGGAGGTGTGTGGCTGTGGGTTCACTCCCTAGCACCATAAAAACTAAAAAACAAATGTAATTATTAACTAATGACTGATAATAACTATAATTTACAAAAATAAGATGATGCAAAAATGTAACACAGGGGCAGGCAGACAGAGCTGGGCTGAGTGGCAGAACTCAGCCTGAGCAGCACAGGTAGTGGCTCATGTAAGTGCTTTTCACAAATAACCCAAAACACACAGAAGTCAGAAACCCATGAGTCCCCAAACACTTAAAAACAAAAATACAAGGCAAAAACTGTTAAACACAAGGAAAGTGGGAACAAACGAAGTGTGAAAATAATCCTTGGCCCACTCATGACCCAACAGACACCAGTCAGACAAGGGCGCCACGTGCACACCTCACACAGTTTCAAGGCACTGTGTGGTCGAGGATGTAGCTGAGGACAACCGAGTGCAGGTGGGCCTTGGCGGTACCGTTCCTGGGAGGGCAGCTGGGCAAGGCGCAGGTACTCGAGGAAACCCACAGTGGGCCACTTCTCGGAGGGCTTCATGGATGCAGGGGGCCTGCAGCCAAGGTGTGGACACGCCTATCCTTGGCCTAACAAAGAACTCTGTGCATCAGGCACAGAAGACACCTGGGACTCCGACATGCCAAAGCCAGCACAGCTTCCTCGAGAGGAAGAGTGGAAGAGATGGAGAGTGGAACTCCCACCTCCTACAGAAAGTCCCAGGATGGGCCCTGACTTCCCCTGGAAAAGCCAAGGGACACTCCACTGCCTGCTCACCATCAACTGACACTGCAGAAGCTGACTAGCCAGGAATGAGTTAGGTGACATAAAACTGATCTCAGAACCCAAACTTTTTGTCATTTTTCCTGCTGGTGGAGAAACAAAATGGATCTGGATAAAATTTCAGGATTCAAAGTTTAACAGCTTGTAGGATCTTTTTAAAAATATGGGGTGCACAGTTGAGAAGGTGTGAAACAGCATGGCCTCCTGGCGTCTCAGCCACCTGCCCAGGCCCTGGAAGGGCTCCATCTGTCCAGTGTGGCTTTCAGTACTCTCCCCCAGGGTTTTCAATGGCTCCCCCACCCATAAGAAATGAACACAGGTAAAAACAGCTTGAGAATGCAGCTACTGTGGGCCTTACCTTTGCTCCCCCAGGACCACTCGAGCACCAAAATACCGTTTCAGTTCTGTGTCGGATTCAAGTGTCTAGAATGTGGGAAATGTGAGGAAGAAAAATTAAGTCAGGCTTTCCTACAATGACTTGAAATTGCAGAAAGCTAAGTAAGAGTCCAGCCAAAGAACAATGATTTTGGGCTTGAAAGGTGATTTCTAGGCCTGCTTTCTTTAAATCTGCCACCTGCAATAGGACCTGACCACTACTGGCCCCATGGGGCACCCAAGGGATGCAGTGGGTCACTGCTAGGAGAGAACCTGGGGTAGGTCTCCCCTGTGGGTCCAGTGTTCATCTGCCACGCTTTGTACAGGGAGCATGCACCCTGACGCGGAGTGGAGGGCCTCAACGATACAGGCAGCTTACTTGTCAAAGCTGGCAAAGATCAGGTTTCATTAAGCACCCACCAGACCAAGAGATGGGTGATCGTCCAAGGGTGACACTACACTGGTACAGCTCAAAACGCCTCATGAGACATACAAAGGCAAGCTGTTTGTAAGTCCTGAGCTGGGCATGATGGTGCCACACCCATGTCTACTCAGAGGCCAAGGCAGGAGGACTCCTTGTTAGAGGCTAGTCTCAGCTACTTAGCAAGCCCTAAACAAGCTAACAATACCCAGTCTCAAAATCAAAAATAAAAAGGAGCCAGGTGCAGTGATGCTCGGGTATAATCCTAGCATCCAGGAAGATCGAAAATTTGAGGATCGCCTCAGCAAATTAGTGAGGCCCTAAGCAACTTGGTGAAATCTTGCCACAAAAAAATAAAAAGGGCTGGGGATATGGCTCAATGGTAAAGCACCCCTGGATTCAATCCTCAGTACCAAAAAAAAAAAAAGTCCTTTGAAACACAGATGTTTTTTCCTTACTTCTTTCTCCTTTTTTCTACTTCCTCAATGTTTAATAATGCACTCTTAACACTTCTAAATAAATAAAGACAGCAAACTGTCCTCTTTCTAAATCACTCCTCCCCATCAAAATCAGAGGCCGAGGCCATACCTGTGCTCCACATACAGGACATGCGCTCAGTGGTGGGGGACCCGGGTGGCTGAGCTCACTGCCATCCTCAATCCTCTCCAAGATGTGGTCGATATCCTCCATCCTACTTTCCTAAAAGCCCAGAAGCAACTGTTAATCGCCACACTGGCTTCACTCCAAGTGCTCTGACAACCAATAACAAGGAGTTACTTTGAAAAGTTATTTGGTATGTACTTTCTAAAAGATGATCTAACTCAGAAGGAGGAGATGTATTATAGGAGGAAGCTCAGAACCATCACTAATCCAGAAGGCCCTGGGAACCATCGGGCCAGAGAGCCACACTTCATGTCTCACAGTTTTAATGTGGGCATCACAAGCACATCTAGACATACATTATAAATAGCAATAAAGAGGATACAGGCTCCAGGTGTGGGGGCGCTCACTTCTAATCCCAGGTACTTGGGAGGTGACACAGGAGGACTACAAGTTTGAGGCCAGTCTCGGCAACTTAGGAAGGCCTTAAGCAAACTTAGTGAGATCCTGTCTCAGAATAAAAAATAAAAAAGGGGGACTAGGGATGTGGCTCAGTAGTAAAGAATGGAATGCCCTGATTCCATCCCCAGAATGAATGAATGAATAAACAACAAACAAACGTACACAGACAATAAGGCCCCAGAATAGGACAAAAATATACATATATATTGGCACTTGAACTGCAGATGGATCCTCAGATCGGGTCCCAAGGGCCCTTTGCATGGAAGCTACAAGTTTAAAAGTCATAGAGAACCCCTGCTCTGGCTCCCCAGGGAGAGCAACAGCTGAACATGGCAGGGTGCACAGAGGCACGCACACACCACCCCACTAAGACAGAGCTGGCACTAGAGGGACCAGATATGTCCAAGTCATCCTCAAGACCTTCCAGAAGCCTTCCATCACCAGCACAACGAGGCCAGGACCTTCCAGCACCTACTGAATCAATGAGTCCCTGAACTGGCTGCCTGTAAGAGTCTCTAGAAGCTTCTTAGAAATGCAGAGTGCTGTGTCCATCTCTGGGCAATGGGATGAGACTCTCCGGGGCTTGTATTATTTTGCCCAGGAAACACAAGAAATCTGCATGTCGATCTCACGAATGCACCCAAAAGCCAAACCCCAAACACATTTGGCAATTGAAAGCACGTTGCAGCATTTATACTTGGAAGCTGCTACAGTTGGACATTGCTCCTTTTCTGGGGGAAGCCTCACTCTAATTTCTTTGGTGTGGAAGATAAGTGTCAAGACATCAAGACATGGAGACCTGTTAAAGGGCTGCTCATCGCTGGTCATCTCTCGGCCAGTGTTCGGTTTCTCCCTAGCCAGAATGTCCTGGACTCTAAACAGTGGCTCATTGGTCCCTGAGCAGGCTGCAGAGGGCTTTGGATGGAATGCACAGCAGACTCTGAGGGCCTGACAGGTGGGCATGGGCCATTTGGGGGGCTTGGTTCTATCCCTTAAGCAGAACCCACAGGTCTGCCATCGTCTGTCAGAACCTGAAGCTGTATCTTCCCACTAAGCAATAAGCAGGCACAGTCCCCAAGCTGAGCAGACAGGGAAATGGCAGCCCCACCCTATATAAAATGTGTGAATTTTATTATAGTCAAATTATCCTTCAACAAAGTTGATCATAAGTTATTATCCTAAAACTTCCAGACGTTTTATGAAAGCCTTTAATGTGAAATAAAGAGATTAATAAAGAAGAAGTGAGCCCAAGGGAGAAGCAAGTGTTCATAAAATTAACACATTAAAAGAATAGATACATGAATCAAAGAAAAATGTCTTTAAAAGCGAAAATCGGCATAGAAAAGAGCTCTTGAGAACAAACTTTTAAGAAAACAACAGTAAAGTGAAAAATTCAGTAGAAAGTTTGGAAGATAAATTCGAGGAACTTTTCAGAAAGTAGAGCAAAACGACAAAGAGAAAAATGGGAATGTCAAAAAGCAGCTCAGAAAACTGCACTCAGCCCACAGGCGGAGCATGCCACTCTGTGGTGGAGCACTGGCCCAGCATCTCTGTGTCCTGGGCTCAATTCCCAGCCCTGGATGGGTGGGGATGAAGACCAGAAGAGAATGCTCAAGTTACACAAGTCCCCAAACAGAGCAGAAAAAGCAAGAGAAGACGCCTTCACTGGGTGACACAGCACCTCTGCAAGCTTAAGTGCAGGGGCGCAGCACCTCCCACATTTTGAAAGAAAATCACTCAGCCCAAATTCTATCCCCAGCCAAACTGTCAACCAAACTTGAAGGTAGAATAAGACATTTTCAAAAAGAAACAGAGTGATTAACAATCAGCTGGACTCCCATTAAATTGTATTCTAGGAAACTAAGGTTGCACATGTTCCCCCCAAAGAGAAGGCAGTCCAAACAAGAGGCAGGGATGGTAGGGGCTACAGGAAGCAGAAGAGCAACCTGGGAGAGAGAGGATGGGGACATCCAGGGCCACGAGGCAGGGACAGTTGGGCACAGGTGTTGAGGGGAAGCAATGCAGTGCAGGTGGATATGGCCAGGAGAGGCCTCCTCAGCATTGGAAGGCTGTTGGAATACCTGGTGTGTCTGGGGATCTTGGGACTGATTTAGATGACAGTCACAGTATTGAGGGTGAATAAGTATAAGTAAATAGAAGAAAATAAACCCAGTGACTCTGGGAAAAAAATAAGCACACGTGCGTGCGCATGCACACACACAACACACTCAAAAAAGCCCTTAGGAAATTGTTAGCTCCATAAGAAACAAATAAAAAGAAAGAAAAAGTAACTATAGTTCACTAACTGGCTTATTTCTGAATGCATAATTCAATATGTAACATGGTTTCCTACCATAAAGAATAAACTCTGATCTGAGCAAGATTACCATGTGTGTTAGCCTGTTTTCTGTTGCTAGAGCAAAGTACCTGAGGCTGGGTAATTGTTTGAGTCAGGTTTTTTGCTGCTGTGACTAAACGATCTGACCAAAACAATTATAGAGGAGAAAAAGCTTATATGGGGGTTCACAGTTTCAGAGGTCTCCGTCCATAGACAGCCAGCTCCATTCTTTGGGGCTGAAGGTGAGGCTAACATCAAGGCAGAAGAGTGTGGCAGAGGGAATCATCTCACATGATGATCAGGAAGCAGGGAGAGAGGTCACTCGCCAGATGCAAATTACCCCCCCCCCAGGGACCCACCTCCTCCAGCCACACACTACCAGTCTTCAGGTACCACTCAGTTAATCCCATTAACCCACCAATTGGGTTAAGGATCTCAGAACCCAATAATTTCTCCTCTGAACCTTCTAGGATTGTCTGACCCGTGAGCTTTTGGGGGACACCTCACATCCAAACCACAATGGTATGTATAAGGAAGGAGTTGACTCTTGGTTCTGAAAGCTGGGAGCCCAAGGGCCTGGTGCTGGCAGGGGCCTGGTTCTGGGTGAAGTCCTAGTGGAGTGGAAGGGCCAGTGGGTATCTATCTCCTGGGGAGGAAAGCACGAGGGCAGCTGGGCTTTATAGCAACTGTTCTTGCAGTAATTAATCCAGTGGGTTTTTTAAAATATTTTTTTAGTTGTTGATAGACCTTTATTTATTATTTATTTACATGCAATGCTGAGAATCGAACCCAGTGCCTCACACATACCAGGCAAGTGTGCCACCACTGAGCCCCAGCCCCAACCCCCATTAATCCAGTTTTGAGAGAGCAAGAACTCTCTCCCTCCAGAAAGGCACGAACCCCTCTTAGTGACCTAATCACCCTCTTAAGTTCCTGCCACCTTTCAGCACCAGAATCAACCACAGGACATGTAACCTAACAGGAGAGTGGAGGGAGGGGAGTGAAAGAGGAGGGGAAAGAGATGTAAGAGAACTACCTTAAAAAATGCAAGAAGCAGCTGAGTGTGGTGGTGCACGCTGCAAACCCAGGGACTCTGGGGGCTGAGGTAGGAGATCACAGTTTGCGGTCAACCTGGGCAAATTAGCAAGACCCTGTGTCAAAAAAAGTGGATGAAAGTGCTGGGGATGTTTCCCAGTGGTAAAGCACCTCTGAGTTCAAAACAAAAACAACCAAACAAGCTAAACTAAAAAAAAAAAAAATAGAAGCTCCTACACTTGTTTATGTCTACAGGCAAACACCAAAATGATCAGCCTCAAGAGATGAAAGAGGATGTGGTTTTGTATTAAATATTTGAACTCTTTAAGCCATGATCAAACTGTATCTAAGCTTGATAAAAGTAAAAATTTTTAAATTGCTAACAAAGATGAAAAGAGTACACTGGATGTAAAGAAGTGGACGGCTGTTAGAAGACAAGCAGTTGGGTAGCATATACAGCATGGATACACTCACGTTTTTATTTTTGGAATAGAAGGCAAATTACTCCCTGTTCCAGAGGGAGTGACAGCAGGTTCTGGGGAGGAGGTTTCACTTGTCAGTTAGCGGCCATGTGCCCCAGGGCTCTGGTGCTGCAGAGTGCTCTTCACACCCCTGGTGGAAGGACAGAGCTGGCCCTCCTTGATGGGGGGAAGCAAGGGTCTGTACCTTGGGCAGGTGGCAGGAGAGCCACCTCTCCTGTACCTCATGCTGGCCCGAGGGCTGAGGTGGAGCCCCATGAGGACCAAGGCCACACAGAAACCAGGACCCTGAGACCACGGCTGCCCATGGTGTAGGATAGCCCAAGGAAAGACCGGGTTCTTCTGTCCCTGCTTATCCCTTGCCCCTCTCACAGCTGCTGGACACCTTGCAACAAGACTTCCGGTAGCTTCCGCAGCCACATGTGCTATTCTCACAGCTCTCTGGAAACACCTCACGTGGAGCTGGCCTAAGCCAGCCGGGGCTCCTGACTGCTGCTTGGAGGCCACTGGAGAGCTACGGACTCCTTCTCCCATCCTGGCAAGAGGAATGTTCACACAGAGATGAAAGATGCTGGGCAGGAAAGGGGGAGATCGGAGCTGACTGGCCTCTCCTGAAACCTGGTATCCTGGGCCCAGACCTGGCCACTGTCAGGCTTGCAAGCCCAGAAGGTCAAAGGCTGGAATTCCATCCCCCCAAACCAAAGGGCACCCAGAACAGTCCAGGTGATTTTCTTCTGCCCAGGTCACACCCGGGTCCTCGCAGGTGGTGATCACTGGCCCTGTGTGGGGTGGTTGGAACTCAGCACTTGGTGAAGGTGATTTTCTGTCTTCTAGATCTCCAAGTTCCTGTTCTGGTGGCCACACGTCACCATGAGATTCTGCCTCCCCAATTTTCAAGGGTCTCTGGCTAAAATGTCATGTCTTTGGGAACAGTCACCCTTTTGAGTCTCCAGGGTAAGCCGGAGCAGCTGAGGGTCTGAATCCAGCCTGAGCTGGGGACCAGGGTGCGGGTAAGGCACTGTGGAAACTCCGGTGCCTGAGTCTGCATGACACCTGAGCCTGGCCGCCTGGCCTGAGTGAGGCCTTGGTGGTGGCCCTGGCTAGCTGTGATTCAGCTCCAAGGAACCTGTTTCCTCATCTGCAGGGTGGAAAGATAGCAGCGTCCACACAGTAGAATGCCTTTGAGGGGTCACAGGGAATTCGGGCAGCATTCCTGGTGCCCGTGCTGCTGAGAACGCCCGTCAGTCATTTAGAGCTCAAGTTTAACACTGAAGGCAGCAGCCAGCGGATGGAGGTGGGCAGAAGGGGCCCCACAAGGAGAGCTTGGCAGTGACCTCTGTCCCTCCAGAGCCCCTCTCCTGACACCTTCAGGCAGAGGCCAGTAACCTCCATCCTATCTGCAGGGCCTGGGCATGGGGGAGAGTATCGTGGGAGACCCACGTGCCTCTCTGGGCACCAGGACAGAACGTGGCCCTCTCCACTGACTGGGCGAAAGGTAGGCCAGGTGCCATGGGCCACTGTGCTGAGGCTGGCGGGCATTCCTGTCACTGTTTGCCTGAGGTGGGGCCCAGGCAGAGGCTAGAGACCCCAACCCCAACTGCAGATGGGGAGAAGTCTGAGAAAATATGCTACCTGTCCACCTGCACCTCCCTCCCAGGTCATCCCTTCCTGGATTTGGGGACAGGAATGAGTCACAGGATGGGCTCTTGGGCCAACTCACTTCCTGTCCCCTGGCCACAGCTCATCTGGGGGCTGCAGAGCTCCCAAGTCCTTCCAGACTCGCTCTGTCCTGTGGGGGTGAGTGGGAGAAGAACTGGATAATGGCAGGGACCCTGAGGGATGGGGCTTGCAAGATAGGAAAAGAGCATGAGGGACCAAGACCCCCAGGAGGAGGACAGGTGTGAGTCAGCTCCTGGAGGAGGGGGCATGTAGGCGGGGCCGGGTATAAGCTGGGCAGCCCTTTGTCACCATCATCATCATCATCAAGACACACACGACGATGTACCAAGCTGGGTGACTTGTGCTTTCTGCTTGGGGACAGCCATGGCCCTCGAACCAGCCACTGCTATCACCAGCGCTCACCCCAGAAATTGGAGGCCACGAGGGCCAGGCTGCCACAAGCCACAGACTCCGAAGTCACAGCCAGCGAGTCCCCAGGGGCTCTTCCCACGCCTTGGCCTGTCCTTGCTATGGCCGCTAGCTGGTCCAGTTCAGCCCCTGGCCTCTTTTCCACCTTGGTGCACAAAGCCCTGGGGTGGAAAAGGAGGAGGGCAGCAGGGATCAGAGGAAGAGGGCCAACCGGAGAGCAAAGTCTCCATCTGAGTTTATTACAGGATGACAGGAGGGCGGTCAGCCATCGTCTGCTGCGCTAGAAACTTCAGGACCCTTCCAGATCTTTCCATAACCGCAGCTGGAGCTTCCTGAGCCTCCTTTGGTCTCAAGGTCCTACCTCAACCAAGTTCTCCAGCTGTCCAACAGCCTGGGGGCAGGGTGGGTGTTCTGCAGTGGAGGGGACAGAGGCCACTCACCTGGGCCAGCTGGGGGGACTGTGCCTCGGCCCCTCAGTTCACAAAACCTGGTGGAGTTTGGCTCCAGCCTGCCGGCCACCCCTGCCACTGCCCAGGCCCAGGGCCATACCAGGGGGACCCTTCCACTGCCAGCACACAGCCCCACGGGTTTGCTCCTGGGGTGAAAGCCAAGCACAGTGCTGCTTTCAGGATCAGTGCAGGCTTCATAAGCTCCTGAGACCACTCCACTTTCAGTACTGGTGAAGTCAGGGTTGTGCATGTGACATGTCTTGGCTCACTTGCCTAGGGCACAGGGACCCTACTGTAGTAAGATCTCAGGCATGACAGGCCATTGGAACTGGAATCCATATCTTTCTTCTATGTGACTTTGGGCAAGTCTCTCAACCTCTCTGTGCCTTAGAATCTTTGTGTAAATAGTATAGACCTGCACGGGACCCTGCAATAGTTTGGATCTTGAATTTCCCCCAAAGGCCATGAGTTGAAAGCTTACTCTCCAGTCCATAGTGCTTTTGGGAGGTGGCAGAACCTTTAGAAGGTGGGCCTAGTGGAAGGAGTTAGATCACTGGAGTGTGCCCTTGAAGTGGGTATTGGAATGCTTATCCCTTTCTTTCTCTTTTGGCTTTCCAGTTGCCAAAGAGCCTCCTCTGCCAAGCCCTCCCACCATGATGCACTGGGCTCCCACAGGCCCAGAGCAACAGGGCCAAGTGACCGTGGACTGAAACCTCTGCAACCACGAAATAAGATAAACCTTTTCTCTTATTGAGTTGATTATCTCAGGTATTTTGTGATATGACGGAAAGCTGACTCATGGGACCCATGAGGTTGTCTTGGGGATTAAACAAAGAAGTGCTGAGAGCAGCAGGGGGACCCAATGGCACTGCCTATGTCCTAGCAGGTGCCTGTTGAACGTGTGCTGCTCAGGGAAGCCCAGCACTCTCCAGGTGCCACCCAGGAAGCCTGGCACTGTGCTTCTGCCTGGCTACCTATGAAAGAGGGTCCTAGCTCAGAGCCAGTGTCTGCCTGTGGCATGCCAGCTCCTTCAGGCTGTGAAGCTGGACACTGTGGGGACAGAATGAAGGCCTTGAACCAGGCAGAGAGTGGGGAGAATCACTGTCAATCTGTTTTTCCAAATTGTGCTACTTCAAATGCCCTGGGCAGATGCCCACGTGTGCGGGGTCACTCAGCTGGGCCAGAGGCCCTTTGTCTCCTTTAAAGGCCCCATTGTGACCCCACACCGGCCCCAACCCTGGAACAAGAGACCCTTGTGTGGGCCCTGTAGGCCAGCTCCTCTGGTCCTCGGCTGGCAGCGGAGATTCTGTCCCTGTGGGGTTGGTGCAGGGCACCATCCACCTCCATGGGGGCTGCGCCTGCTGGGCTCTAATAAGAGCCAGTGTTTCGTCAGGTTCTAGAATGTGGAGGAAGCCTGACTTGCCCAGAAGTGGGTCTTCTGCAGAGGGGCAGATGCCCTGGGGACCTACTATAAGAGGACAGGTGGGGAGGTTGGCTTCCAGGAAAGGTGGGCAGCATGGGACCCTCCGGGCCACCCTGCCCTGGGGGGGTGCCCCTGAGCCTCCAGGAGCAAGGTGAACGTGAACATTCATTTCCCTGTTGGAGTTGACCCACAGTGGCCTCCCCGGGGGCCTCCTGGGCTGCACTCTCCCTGGGGGAGCCCCAGGGAGTTGCGTGAGGGCCCCAGAAGGCAGCAGGGACGGTCTGGGTGGCTCTCTGGGCTGAGTCCAGCCAGAGCACTGTTCACGGGATCCAGAGGCCCAGCTCCACCTCTGAGGTCCTTGCAAGCTAACCACTCCACTGGGTCTGCTCTCCCGTCACTTCCTACTGAGCCCCAGCTCGATCTGGTCCGCAAGCTTCGGCTCTTGGTCACATCATGGACAAGAGTCCCTCCATTCTTTCTCAGGCCCAGGGAAAGGTGAGCTCTCTGCTCTGGGGGCCCGGGAAGCCTCAGGCCCCTCCCCTTGGCAAGGGGTGTGGTGGGCCAGGCAGGCCTCTGGCTCTCCGAGGAGAGCCCAGGGGCTGCCTGATGGGGCACTGTCATGGCCCCGCTCTCGAAAAGAAGACGGAGTCCAAGGCCCATGCACCCCCACCTGTGAGGCCCTGGTCAAGGTCGGGGCTGTCCCTCTGCCCACGCAGTCCAGTGCCCGTGCCACGTGCATGTCCACCAGAGGTGCTCACCTTGGCTTCTCCCTTTTTCTCTCCCCTTCAGCCCTGGGGATTGAACCTAGGGCTCCTGGTAAAATCCATCTCCAGCCCTTTTTATTTTTCAAGTTGAGACAGGCTCTCGCTAAGTCGCAGCGGCTTCCAACGTGTGATCCTCTGTCTCCTTGTCCCAAGTCCCTGGGGTGTGCCACCACACTGGCTTCATTGTCATCACTTCTTGAGAGGCCAGTGGTCAGATCTGCATAAGGACAGATCTGGGAGTATTCAGGGCCCAAAGGCCAGAAGGGGCTGCCCAAGGCCCCCATGCAGAGAAGCCTGGGCACCAGATCCACCCCTTCCTGGAGGGGCCAAGGGAGCCAGCATCAGGGGCTCAGCCACAGCTCAGTCTCTGGGGTCTGGGTGCCTTTGTGCTTGCCCAGCGGGTTCCTTAAATGTCCTCCCTCACCACCCCTGGCTCCCCAGGCATCGTGGGTTCTCAAAGGAGTGGTGCCCTGAGCAGGTAGGACTGCCACTCAGCTGACACTTGCACCTGCAGACACCAAACAGCTGGGTACAGACAGCTGAGAGCTGGTGCAGGAGCTGAGGGGGCACCGGGTGGGTGGGTTAGAGGGGCAGGAGAATGGGAGCAAGACCTGGGGAGGGCATTTGGGGGCCTGAGGAAACCACACCTGCCCCATTCACACCCAATTCCAGTAGCTTGCAATTCAGGGGCTGAGGTCACGGCTGAGTGGTGGAGCACTTGCCTGGCCCGTGTGAGGCACTGTCTTTGATCCTCAGCACCACAGTAAGATAAACACACAAAAAGAAAGATCCATCAATATTGAAAAGTATTTAAAAAAATTGGATGCAACTCAAATGGGAAATGAATCTGCAGATTTCTAAATGGTCTTGGGACAGAAGGGACAAGAAGCTGTATCAGAGTCTTCAGCAAAGCCATGGACTAGTAAGGGCTTTATCATTAGCAAAAATGAGAGAGGTCCTATGAAAGTTTATTTAAATGATTAAAAAATTTTAACTTTGGGAAATTCAATTCAGCCTTCTTGCCTCCCTCCCTTCCCTATTGCAAAGGAGCCTCGCTTGCACCAAGTTCTGGGGTGAGTCCCTGCAGAGGGCAGTTTTGAGACTTCCCTCCATCAACACTGAATGACAAATTTTGTAAACACATGACAAACCCCTATTATTTCATAATTTGTAGTTTAGTTTTGCTTTTTAGCTACAGCCCCTGCCAAGCCTGTTGCTCATGGTTTCCTATGAAATTTCAGTTATGTTCAGTGGACTCGTTGCAAGTGGCTAGATTTTGATACCAGTGACCCAGATTTTGGTACCAGTGATCCTGGAATGTCACTCATTCTTGAGCCATGGGATCAAGGGGACTCAGAACAGGGGCTGGGCTTCCAGATTCCCAACTTAGGGACCTTTGTCTACTTACAGCCTGGACAGCTAACACCAGAAACCCAGTGTCCACCGGGTGTTTCTGCTTCCTTCAACTCTGCAGCTGGGTCCCCTTTCTCCCCAGGGACATTCTAAAACCAGTTGATTATCCATGTCACCAGAGAACACAGAACAGACCACACAGCTCAAAACAGTTTGGATCAGCTTTACAAAAAGTAAGAGGAAACAGCTGTACCTAGTTTTCTTTGGGTTTAAGAAATTTTCTTTTCCTTCCTTCCTTCCTTCCTTCCTTCCTTCCTTCCTTCCTTCCTTCCTTCCTTCCTTCCTTCCTTCCTTCCTTCCTTCCTTTCTTACCAGGGATTGAACCCTGGGGCACTAACACACTGGGCCACATCCCCAGCCCTTTCTTGTATTTCATTTAGAGCCAGGATCTCACTGAGTTGCTTAGCGCCTCACTGAGCTGCTGAAGCTGGTTTTGCGATCCTCCTGCCTCAGCCTCTGAAGCCACTGGGACCACAGTCGGGTGCCACCATGCTGGGCGGTTTAAGGGAATTCTAATTGAGCACAGACTACTGAGGGGAATGACTGGGGCCCAGGCTGGCACTTGGCGAGTTTCCAGGGAGGGGATGCCATCTGGGCAGTGGGATTCTGGGAGGGTGAGGGCAGTGGCTGAGCGTGCATGATGTCATCTTACTGTCACTGAGGCTGCCTCCTGATTAAGTCAAAGGTCCTCAGAAGGCTGCCAGGAGCTGGTTCCCAGCACAGGGCAATTCAAACCAAACCCCCAGCACAGCCACAGAGGAACTGTACACACGGGCACTTTATAAAGTCAGAGGGTTCTCATCTTCCATTGTGGCATCTGGAAATGTCAGTCGGGTGAGTTTCAGTTCCTGCGACGTTTAGAAGCACCCCATGAAATGGGTCTCCATGGAGCCCGTGGGAGCTCCCATCTGCTGTTCTCAAGACCCAGCCCAGGGGCCAGCAGGGGATGCTGTGGTCTTCTGAGGTCACGCTCCTTGTGTCCCACCCCACAGGCCCTCTCACAGACAGGAAGAGGCCCTAAACAGCTCAGCACTGCAGGTTAGCAGCCAGTCCCTGCCCTGGTGGAAAGGTCAATGGGAAGGTCAACATGATACCCGTGGGAAAGTGTTGCTTTTTTCTCTTCTTTTTGCCCCCTTGAGAGCATGTCTGCCTTCTAGAAAGTTAACGCTGAAGGATGGGCTGATCCGCCAACACCTCTGGGTTTTCAGCTCAAGTCTGGCTGCTTTATGACGACTTCCACCTAATTAAAGAGAACATGGCGTGGACCACGTAGAGCAGCGTGGCGACGTAGGAGAACACCTGGAACCCAGAGAGAGCCCCATTAGTGTTGGGGGTGGGGGGGCAGGCAGGGAGGCCCACGGGTCCATGCTGCCTGGAGCACCGCATGGTCCTGGGGCTGCCACTGCCCGCCACTCATGCGCACACCCTTTCCTTGGGAGCCCAGGTGCATCCCTAATCCTCTCCCCACACAGCCCCAGGGGACCTGACTCAAGATCCCTGGGTCCTAGAATGCAAGATGAAACTACCAACTTTACCCAATGTCCAGGTGTGGTCAGCTGACTTGAAATGGGAACACTGAGGGCCTCTGCAAGGAAAGCATCCAGGCAGGTGTCAATGACTCAGTGGAAACTGCCCCCCTCCCACTCACAGGCACCAGCAAGACAGCGGCCACCAGTGATGGTGGTGGCTGAGCTATGAGATCTGAGACATGGGCCTGCTGGCCTTCGCTGGGGTCTCCAAGCTCCTGGACATCCCGACACCCTATTGGACTCTTATCCTGGGATCCATCATTGCCCAGGCAAGGGTGAAGGCCAGGGTCCATGGGAAGTGCAGGTCAGGGAAGGTAAGGAGAATGTCTAGCTTTTGTCAAAAAGAAGGGGCTCCCTAAGAAAACTGTGACAATTGCTTACAACGAATCAAAATGCATTCTGCTGCCATATATACCTGATTTAAATGACTTAATTTATCAATTAAAAATAATAAGGCTGTGAGAGGATGCGGCCATTTTGTCACTGGGAACAACGGCCCTGGGGTGGTGGCAATGGTCACTGGTGACTTACATGTCACTTGGGCACTGCCTGCTCCTGTCACCCTCCTTCCTAAGGCTCACCTGCCTCCAAATTCAATCTCTGCACCTGTTTTTTGACTTTGGGCAGGGGCCAAGAGTTTCCAGCCCAAGCACAACACTTAGGGTGGCTACGCTTCTGTGACTCTTGAAAAATGCCATAAACAGCAGCCATCAGGGTGCCCGCTCTCACCCTGCCCCCACGCTTGGGCAAGCTCTCCCCCCGCTGGCCAGAGGTGATGAGTAAGCTGAGTTACTTAATAACAAGCCTAAGAGAATTTATGTCGGCACTCTTGGGTCTGAAGGGCGCGGTCACGCCCGAGTGAGCAGCCCCAAAACCCCCCTGTGCCCATCCGGTGGCACTCCCAGGCCATAGAGGTCCTTTGGCACAAGCCCAGAAGAAGTCCCCACTGTAACAGGAAATAGAAACTGTTTTGCAAATGGGGTGAAGAATGGCACGCTGAGGGCGGTTAGAGCCGGGACATGCAGGGATGGGTTCTGGCTTCAGATATCCTGCCATTAGAAGAAACCTCCAGATTTCTCTAGAAATCTCCAGGTCTCTGCAGGCAGCTTCCACCAATCCTGTTGTGCAAGGAGGTTCTGCCACCACCAAACAAGATGGGGAAGAAGCTCAGGTTCTGAGACATGTCCCAACCAGGAACCACACAGAAGCCTCAAGACAGGCCAGAAGCCTTCAAAGTGAGAGAGGCTTGGAGACCCCTCCCCAGGCCCCCATATGCCCTGCAATGGCCACCCCAAGACCACCTGAGGGGCATGCTATGGCTGGGAGGGATCTGGGGTTAAATCCTGAGGAACGATGACTTCCTCTGCCCCATGTCCTGATCCAGTGGATGTTTTTAGTGGATCTCATGACTGCATGGAACCTGGTTTGCATTTACCTTCATGATTTTTGTTCAGTGCATCTGCCTGCTGAGAACATTTGGATCTTGATTCTAGCACTCTTGACTTTACCTGGGCATGCTCATGACTATCCCACTCCACTAACAAAATGTGGGGACATAAGCAAACGTGGAATGGAGAAATGTCACTAAATACTAAATATTTATACTAAATACTAAACTGCAGTGAAAATAAACAATACACATCTATACTTGACCACAAGATGAATCTCACAAGTACCAGGTTGAGAGAAAGAAGCTGGTCATAAAAGAATGGACCTGGTGTAACCCTACTCGAGTGAAGTTCAAAGGTAGGCAAAACTGAATTGGGTGCTAGAAATCAGAAGCTGACAGGTGGCAGAGTTGCACAGTGGTAGTGGTAGGACAAGAGGGGTATTTCTGGAAGCTCTTTATTTACTGAGTCCTATTTCTCCATCTGGACGCTAGCTGCACAGGGAATCTCACTTTCTGAAAATTCAGGCTGTACACTTGTGGCCTGTGCACTTCTCTGAGTGTACGCTGCCTTTCGATAAAAAGGAAAAGTCACAATACAGCACAATCCACTAGAGCCCAGTGGTTCTCAACTGGAGACCTGCCCTGGCACTTATCAGCCCCACCTGGACTTTTCCATCAAGCATAGACCCACCAACCATAATCCATCTATGTTTTGCTACCACAGTCTGCAACAATTTTATGGGAACTGCCAAATGCTTTGCTGATGTCTGTTGAGAGAGCGTCTTCTGGGATTGGATAGGGAGAGGTAGAGGTGCCCCCGAGACAGAGAAGAATTGGAGTGGTTCGAGGGATGATGGTGGAGATGGAGGACCAGCGTTTCAGGGAGGGAAGAGCAACCAGGCTCCTGGCTGGCTGTGCTACTGCTTAGAAACTGGCCATGTGGGGAGATGTCCTCACACTGAGAGACACTTCAGGGGGTGTCAGGGACCCCGAGGTGGCCATGATTAAGGAAGTGGCTGTAAGTTGGCAGTTAATTGAGAGAAAGGGTCTGGCCCACAGGGATGAGGCTATGAGGGACTTTTTCACCAGACCCCATCCCAAAGCTGGCCACTGCCCATCCCCATGGGCTGCTCTCTGCCTCTGCCCTGCCCCTTCCTAAAGGAGGAAGAGCCAGTCTGGCCACCGGAGCAGCTATTTGTGGGCTACTACCATATTTTGCACCAGGATCTGCATGACATGGGTTGACTGATAGAAATCTGAGGAGCTCTTTCTCAGAACCCGTTCTGGTTTTGCACCAGAAATCCACCGTCAACCGGAGCAAGTTCATGGGCCCAGGCGCACCCCTGAGCAGCCCTGGAAAAAGCTTCTGTGAAACATCCTTTCTCCCTGCACTTCCCACCCATCCCATTAAAAGAAAATCTGTCCCTGACCTTAGTGTCCCTGTCCCTGAATGTCTGCTTCAGTGGACAACCCTTGGGAGGGCCAGGGTCACAAGGCCCAAGTGTCCAGATGCTGAGGGCCATTGTCAAGTAGGAATGACGCTTCAAAATTTCCTTGCCAGCTATCCCATGTTAAATGGATTTCGCTATTGACATTGCATGTAAGGTGACCTTGCTCAAGGACCAAGGCAGATCTGGGTTTAGAGCTGATCAGGTTTGAGGAAGTATCCCGCTCCTAAGGATGTTCCCGGCTTAAGACAAAAGGAATTTTAGGGAAGTGAGAGGTTGAAGATTATTTCTGCTGGGAGTAGGGTGTGCCTGCTGCCTGAGTTCCCGCTGAGTTCTCATGGAGAAAAAGTATTTAGGATGTGTATTGTGGGGGAGATTGAGAATTTCCCCTGAGCGTGTGTGGAGGCTGGTGTGAGATCGGGAATAAAGAATTGCTGTTTGAACCTACAAAGCTGTGTGGTGGCTCGTGATCTTGTGCCAAGCCAAGACATTGGCATTTGGCATCCAGAAACACTGCCCCAAACTGGTGCCAAGGTCATGAGTGGCACAGCACCTGGCCACAGAGAACACAGGTTCTCTCTGCCCTGCATCGGTACCCAGGTCATGGGGTTTTGAGAGGGTTAAATAACATGGTGCACGATCCATCAGACACTGGGGGCGCTCAGACGCCTGCACTCCAGGCCTGGCCACTGGGGTGCCTTGGGCTTAGCACTCCCTTCTCAGGGCACAGCCTCCGCTACACCTAGTGGCAGCACAGCAAGAGCTGCTTGTGCGCATGCGCCTGCTGGCAGGCGGGACTCACCACGGCCATGATGTTCTCGCGGTAGTGCTTGTAGATGAAGCTGTCCTGTATGGAGATGGTGGCCAGGGATTCCAGGACGGAGGCGCTGAGGTAGAACAGGGCAGCGACGCACTGGTAGGCTGCGTCCTGGGAGTCAGAAGGGGCAGGCATCAGAGGGATGGGAGGGAAAGAGTCCAGGACACAGCGCCTCTCCCCACTTGTCCCCATCTGGTCTGGCTCAGGTCCCTTGCAATCCGCGGCTGCTTCCTCTGACTCCCACCCACCAGTCCCCAGCCTGTCTCCTCACAGAGGTGGTGTGACCAGTGCAGCCCAGGGGAGCTGAAGTTCCTCATCTTGGGGACCCAGAAAGCACTGAGATGAAGGGTCCCTGCTTGCCCTGCAGGTGGCTCCAGCAGGAGGTGGGGACAGCTTGGAGTCTAATAGGTGGAAGCTGGCTCAGGGTCTGAGATGTACAGAGTGGTCACAGACCTGGCTCCAACACGGCCTCTTTGACCAGTGAGAGGACAAGGCCATTTCCATTGTTCTGGTTTTTTTTCCATTTTGTTGGGTTTATTTATTTGTGTTTTTTTTTTCCTGTTCCTGGCATATTTCAAAGCAAAAGAGTTGAAACGCTGCTGTTTTTAGTTGTAATTTAGCAGAGATTTCAAGAGTCCAAGCAGGAAGCCTCTTGAGAGTGGGTTCCTGGGCCCTCTCTAGTGGGCAGGTATCCCGTATGAGGGTGCTGCTGGTCTCCAGGGCCTCACAGTGGATCTTACACAGAAGAAAGGCCACATGCCATTTGTGTTCCCAGATCCTTTCTGTCAGCCCTGTGTAGAAGCCAGTGGCAGGGGAGCCCTGCAGCACACGTGGCCTGGCCACTGGGGAGTCATGGCAGGGGCCAGCCTCCGGGACCCTGCTCCCCAAGGTGAAGGCAGCCCTCTTGGTAACAGAGGTGCAGGTGGATGAGGAGGGGTGGGGCCGTGGTTATGGGTAAACAGTGGTCACAGGAGATGAAGCTGAGCAGCCCAAGAGGACATTGACCAGCAGCACAGACATCGACCTCTGCTTCCACCTCAAGCCTCCTAGCTGCGGGAGCCCTGGCTGCTGGCTGAGGCTGGGCCAGCTCGGCCTTGGAATGTGCCAGGAGATGTCTCCAGGGCAGCCCCACCAAGTCCCAAGAAGCCAGTTTCCCAGGGAAAAGGCCCAACTCTCCCGCTTCCCACCAAAGCCCTCGGCTGGCACTCACCAGGGTGACCCAGGACGTCTCCCTGCCGTGGGCGCCAATGATGTACAGGACAAGCAGGCAGTGGTGGCCACAAAGCAGAACACAGACACAAACATCACCCAGCCCTGGATCAGGGGTATGGGCACCAGGGAGGACGTGATCAGGATCCATACCAGGCCCCCGAAGATTTGCAGAGAGGAGCAGGAGTGGAGTCAGACCAGAGGGGTTCACAGCCCCCAGGGCACAGCTTCAGGGGGGCGCTGGGGGTGCAGAAACAAAAGAAGGAGGCCAAGACAACTGGGTGGGCATATTCCTTGCCAAAAAATGACCCTTTCATCCCCCAAAGTCCTGGACTAGGTCTCCAACCTCAGTCTTTTCAATCACCCTCAATATCACTTTCCTTTATTTTTTTTAAATACAGTTTAATTTTTTTTTAGTAGTAAGCCTTTTATCACACTAACATGCCCGGCATCATCAGACACACTTGACAAATATTAGCTCAGTAAGCTCTCACAACAACACTGGTGGAGGAAGACCCATGTAGAGAGGACATGGACATAATTTGTCATTTCTAAAAAGAACTTAACATCATTCAGCACTGTCACAAGAAGGCTGTCCTGAGAGTCTATCCTCACTTACATGGCTATGAAAATGTCCTTTCTTTTATGAAATACTTACAATCAGTCGATTCTTCTGATCTTGGCAAAGCAAATCAGCTGCACTATGTTACTGGGTTTTGTTGTTTTGTTTTAAGATTTGACCCCTTCCACCTCCAAGTTCAGGAAGTGCTCTGTTGGAGCTGGGGTTGGAATGGAGAGGGTCCAGGTCAGTCCTGTCTCCTTGGATGGCCAAGGACAGGTGTGAAGGCTGCACACCCTGGGGTTAGCCAGGGGGCACCCCCGCTGATGTCCCCAGGGTCGGTGAGCTGTTTTCAGAAGGGAGCACGGGGACGGAGCAGAGGCCCTAACATCTTCAGTGACCCCACGCTGGGGCTGTCTCTACCTCTCCTTGATCCTCTTTACCCCAGTGGCCATCAGCCCAGCCTCATCTGCCTGACTCCCTCCAGGTGAGGCCTGGACTAGGACACGGGAGGAGGTAGCTCTGGAGGTGGAGGTCTCCAAAGACCTGCGGAGTGTGGCACTGTCTGAGCACCTGGGCTGAGTTTCCAGTCCTCCATCCCCTGCAGTGACAACCCTCATGGTGCCTTGACCCCATCTTGTGTACCTGCCGCCCACCTGCTAGGTAAGAGGTACCACCGTCTCCACAGTGTCCTCTAAGCCTCTTGGCTGGGGATCATCAGGGACAGTCACATTGGGTAGAAAAATCAATGCAATAAAGTATCTGGGTTCATCTAAACAAAATTGTTCTGAATTAACCAAATGTGGGTGTCTCACTCCCTGATGACACGCAGCAGGGCCAGTGGCACACACTGGACAACCTAAAAAATGAAAGTCCACCGGGCATGGTGGCACATGCTAGTAATCCCAGTGGCTCGGGAGGCTGAGGCAGGAGGATCATGATGAATTCAGAGCCATCCTCAGCAGTGGCGAGGTGCTAAGCAACTCAGTGAGACCTGTCTCTAAATAAAAATACAAACAGGGCTGGGATGGGGCTCAGGGGTCGAGTGCCTCTGGGTTCAACCCTGGTAACTCCCCACAAAGAAGTGAGAATCCTCCAACCACCTGGGAGAGGGTGTGTGCAGATTTCTTATCTTTGTGTTGAAGATTGACCAGATGACTCGACCTCTTCCTCAAAGGCACTGACCCAGGGATATGAGCAGGTCAATGGCTGTGCAGGACAGGGATGAGGAGGAGAAGGAGGAAGGCATGGAGGAAGGAGAGTTGGTCAGGCATGTCCAGCTAGTGGGCAAAAAGAGGCATCAGCCTGGGACCCCCTCTAGGTCTGGTTACCTGTGCCCATCTGAGGAGCTGGATCTAAGGTTCCTTGTCCATATGCTCCCGGGGGGTCCTGCACATCTCCTTGGAGCCTCAGCTTGAGCAGAAGTGTACCTGGTTGGTGGTGACATGGCCCTTTCCCCAACCAGGGGATGGTGGGAAGGAAGTCCCCCTTGCATGTAGCTGCTGACTCCTGGGGGCCCTAGGAGGACCACTGGCTATTCCTCCTGGGTTAATGGGCCTTGGTGTTCTGGTGAGTGGTCACAGCTAGACTCAAGTGCCTCATGAACTATAATCCCCGAAGGAGCACCTTGGGTCACCCATGGTGGGTGAGCACTCCTTTATAGGCCTGTGGGACCCTTGGGACTGAGGTGCTCGTGGTGGCCAGTGAACTTAGCATTGAGGAACACTGTTGCTCTCTGGGGGTTTTCTGATTCACGTAAGAAGGGTGCAGTGTGGAGCTGGGTGCCTGGGCTTCCCCTGAAGCACCGGCAGGCAAAGATGAATTGGATCGTGGCTTGTTTTTATGTTTATGGTGGCAATATTGTAATTGTGGCTGAATCAACTGTAAAATTCATTCAAGGTCACTTGGCACCCAGGTGGCACCTGGAAATGGCACAGTCGGAAAGGGCACTCAGCTCCCAGTCTGCAGTCATTTCAATTCACCTCTTACAACCAGATTCTTCCCTGTGTGGCCTGAGGTAGGAATGGTGGTCGTCAGTCAAGGGCAGGACAAATGACTGGAGATCAGAGCGGGGGCCCTGCTCCACGTACTCACCCAGGTCTCACACATGCTGGTTGCCAACTCTGGCTCTGAGCTTCCAGCAGCCACACAGAAGGAACTTGGGGATGGAGCCAGATCTGCCTTGGGTCTGCTTCCCAGCCTGATGAAGGCAATGTCCCAGCTTCCTGGGGAATGCACCGTCCGTCTCTCTCTCTCTCTCTCTCTCTCTCTCTCTCTCTCTCTCTCTCTCTTGCCCACGAATGCAGGATCCTGGAGTCCACAGTCTGATCCTCTGTCTACAGCTGTCCATAGACCAAAGCCAAGATTGGGCTCAGCCCCAGCCCCCAGCCCCTGGGCAAACCACAGGACTCTGCCCTACCTCATTTAACAAATGGCCCTTAATAGATTGGGTTTTTTCTTTGCATGGTTTATCTATAGTAAGTTTCATAGTAAGAGTATGAAAGAAAGTCTCTTTTTTTTTTGAGGGGGATACTGGGGATTGATCTTGGGGGCACTTGACCACAGAGCCACATCCCCAGCCCTATTTTGTATTTTTTTTTTTTTTTGGAGACAGGAACTGAGTTGCTTTTGTTGAGGCTGGCTTTGAACAATTGATCCTCTTGCCCTAGCCTCCCGAGCTGCTGGGATTACAGGCATGTGCCACCACACCTGGCAAAAGTCGCTTTCTTTAGATAGCTTTAAAGAGATGCATTTTGCATACAGCAGGGCCCACCCACTGCAAGTGTCCAGGTCAGTGGGTTCATACACCCAGATACACACAGCCTGGGCTTCTCTGTGTCTCCCTAGGCAGCTACTAATCTACCTTCTGTCTACAGAGTTCACTATTCTGAACTTTTGCGCGACTGTTATCACAGGAGAACATCTTGCAGGTCATCCTTTGTGCCCTTCACTGCCCTGGCCAGAAGTTGCCCAGGGTATGGACAGCTGGCCAGCCACTGCCACAGGGTGGAGGCTCAGGGGCCATTGGGGTGAGGGCAGAACAGCCGGAGGGGAGTAGCAGGAGGAAGCCAGCAGTAGAGGCAGGGCTCAGAAGAGGCCTCGTGCCCTTCTTCATCCCTCTACTTGTGACAGAGATGAATCCTGTCCAGCCTCGCCCTGGACTAGTCGCCTTCCCCTGAGCAGAGTCTTTTGCTGCTCTTCCCTCTGTGCGGGTCCCCTGCAGAAGCTCATTGGCGGCTGCCACAGCTGTGGTGAGCAAAGGCTCCACCCTCTGCTATGGCCCCGGGGCATCTGCATCCCACAGGGTCCACTGGATATGCAAGGGGCTCCACAGGAACAGGAGGCTGTGGCAAGTGGCCCAGCCTCCACTTTCTCTGCCACCAGGCAAGTGGCAGAAGTCTCCCCACGGTGTGGGCTGATGTGAACTGGCTGAAACTGTGGACGTGAGTGTGAAGAGTGTAGCACTGTGCCCGGCACCACCCAATAACTGGGATAAGGCACCACCCACCCCGGAGGCCAGCAGCCCATCAGAGACAGATGCGTGAGCAGCAGCCAGGTTCAACTGCCCCTCCTCACCCCTTCAGGTTCCACATCTGCAGATCCCACAAGCCACACACCTAAACTATTAAGAAAAATAGCTGATGGTGGTGCACACCTGGAATCCTAGCAGCTGGGGAGGCTGAGGCAGGAGGATGGCAAGTTCCAGACCAGCCTCAGCAACCTAACAAGACCCTTTCTAAAAATAACAATAAAAGCTCTGGGGATGTGGCTCATGGGTAAAGCACCCTTCAGGTCAATCCCCATATGTCACCCCACCTAAAAAATTCAGAAAAGTAATTTCATCTATAATGAATATGGTAGGGGCTATTTTTTCTTGTCACTATTCCCCCTATAATATGGTATAACAACTGGCTATGTAGAATTTATGTTGTATTAGAAAACAGAACTCCTGCAGAGAGGATTTAAAGTATACAGAGGATGTCCATAAATCATATGCAAATATCACGCCATTTTATACAGGGACTTGGGCATCCCCCAATTTAGATAGCTGAGTGGGGTGGAGTGTCCTGGAACCAATCCCTGACAGCACAGAGGGACACGTGTGTAATGAAAGCAGACAACCCCAGCCTTGGATGGCAAAGCAGTCACACCTGGTGCATGGTATCCATTGACTCTTTTTTTTTTTTTTTTGGTTCCGGGGATTCAACCCAGGGACACTAGGCCATTGAGCCACATCCCCGCCCTTTTTACTTTTGACTTTGAGACAAGGTCTCACTGAGTTGCTTAGAGCCTCTCTAAGTTGCTGAGGCTGGTTTGAACTCATGATCTTCCTGCTTCAACCTCCTGAGTGGCTGGAATTACAGGCTTGCGCCCAGCTCCATGACTCTTTTTTTAAAAAAAAATTTTAAATGATGTTGATAGACCTTTATTTTATTCATTTATTTCTGTGGGGTCCTGAGAATTGAACGCAGGGCCTCACATGTGCTAGGCAAGTGCTCTACCACCGAGCCACAACCCCAGTCCAGTCCCTCCACTGATTCTTGAAAGAACTGGACTGGGCTGATCAGCAGGCCAAAGGGTGACGGAGCAGCTCTCCAGGGCGAGGAGGAGTGTGTGCCAAGCCCAGAGGATGCTGAAGCTAATGCAGGACCTTCAGATGACCGGGGAGCCCAGCACGAGGTGGGGACACGGGGCGGCAGGAGATGGGCTCAAATCGGGGTGAGCGTGGAGAGCTGAGGTGCAGCGTGACTCATGGGAGCCGGCGCCCACCGCTCTCCACCTACTAAGTGGGCAGAAAGCAAACAGAGAGCAGGCGAAGCACCCACACCCGGCAGATAAGGCACTCGTGGGCAGTGAGCAAGCCATTCCTGCCTGGCCTCAGGACCCGATGGCCAAATATGTGTCAAGAGCAAGGGGTAGGTGAGGGGTCAAGAATCTCCCTTTGTAAAGACAGCTCTGGGCAACTTGCAGCTGCCAGGGGGCGAACGATCAGAGGCAAGTGTTTTAAAAATGTTATTCACCCAAGCAGAGGCACTGCCCGGTGTCTGCTCACCCGCGTTAAAGTCCAGACATGTCCTGTCTCCCCTGACCTGCACCCCTTCACCATCCCTCCTAACAGGACAGTGCAGCTTCTAGCAGCCGTCACAGGTAGAGCTCTCTATGTGGACATCCCCGTGGATTCTTTCCCTAGCTGGAAGCTTGGGGTGGGACCTGGGCTGAGTCTCTGTGGTCCCCAGTCCTGACTCAGCATCTCATCAGCTGGGACACCTTAAAAAAATGTGGTGCCCAGCACCATGCCCAGGGCTGACTCAAACAGAAAGAAGCAGGGCTCAGGCCCAGGAGCAGAGGACCCGGCTCTTTGCCCAGGGCCTGGAGACACATTTTCATAACATCAGGCTCCTGGTGATGTTCTGGTAACTCCAGCCCAAACAGAAGAGGAGACAGGTCCTTCCTGAGTGCCCTGCTTTCCAGGGAGGCCTGAGCTCACCTCTGCAGCTCTGCGTATCTCTCTGTGAAAAATGTCACCCTAAAATTTCCTCTCTTCTTGTTTTGGTCTCTACCTTGCCTTGAACATGAGACTAGCTTGTCCCTGTGTGTCCTCTAACTGCCAGGACACAGAGTCACTGTTAATGGGGGAGCTGTGCGGGTTCTTGGAGGTCCCTCCCTGCCCTGATATTTGGGGATGGAAATCACCTTCTTTAATTCAGTCCAGGGTTGGATGCAGGGCAGAGCTGAAGTTCTGTAAGAACCAAGGACCACGTACAAAACTCTACAAGATATTTTCAAAGATTTTTAAAAACATCCCCTAAGGAGATAACTGTTTGGGGGAACTCTCTCTATGTGACCCTCAGGAAGATTCTTTTTCTTTCTGAATTAACCCATGGGAAGTATACTAGAGTGGGTAAGGGTGCGGACTCCAGAGACCAAGTTAGCAAGTTTGTATCTCAGCTGTGTTGATCCTGGGCAAGTTCCTTAACCTCTCTCTTCTCTTATCTAAAATATAGTGATGATGATAATCATGGAAGTTGAGAACCAGGTACAAGTGAGAGTTCTACGTGCTTATAACCATTGTCATAGACAATGGTTATAAAAAAAAGTGTCACCTGTGGCCAGATGAAAAGCCCAGGGGTCTATGATCTCTACAACTCTCCACTTCCAAACTTGCTGAGGGCTGAAATTTAATAATTACCTCCAAAGCATCAAAAAGTGCAAAACACACAATCTCCCACAAACTGAAAGCTGAGAAAAATTCATCTGCCTCTGCAGAAGGAAATGGGTCAGGCATGAAGACAGAGGGAGGCCTTTCTCCTAACAATGAGCCTCAGTCCCACCAGGGGAAAGGAATTCTCCAGCACATTCTCGATATTCATCTGCAGCTTCCTTTGCCTGTGTGGCTGAAAGGGCTCTTCATCCTCATCCCCAGCACTTCCCTGCAGGCCTTGGTGACTGAGGTCCATGCCAGGGGCTTGCTGGAATTCTCTGGATGCTTCCCGGGTGGGGTTCACTGGACCCTGTCAAGATCTCTGCAGCAGAGACTCCTCTCCAGCAGGACAGGCTAAGACCTCAACCAAAGCCGACCCCCATGCCTGGCTCTCCACCCCACCCTGGGAGGCCCCTGCAAGCAAATGCCACCAGAGCGAGAAGCAAGAGGAACTGGCCACAGCACTCAGACCCTGCACCCAATGCTGAGCCATGCTGCCATTGGGCCAATAGGCAAAAATCATGTCCCCAGGGAGGGAAAAGAGAGATAGTCTCGCCAGATGAGTGGCACGTGTGGACGATCCAGGCTGCCTGGCGCTCCGGGCCGGACAGGGAGCTCTCCTGAGACCTCCAGGAACAGCAGCCCCAACCAGCTGCGGACTCTGCTCTCACCCAACTAGTTTATCAGTCAAGGGTTATTTCAGCGCCAGGGGGAGGTATGTGTGGGCAGTTTGTCCAGCACAATCACTGTGTGCTCTAGGAGAGGCCAGCGGCCTCACCAGCTCCAAGGGCGATGGCTCACGAATCCTCCTGCGTGTTCTGTGGAAGACGGGTGGTTTTCTTCTGTGAGTGTGCATGCGTGTGTGATTTTGATGTGCGAGTTGTGCATGTGTGGGCATATGAGGTGATTTGTGCAGCTGTGGGTGTTGGGTATATGTGTGTACCCACGTGTGCATGTATTCTTGTGTACAGAGGCTGGTTAAAGAGGAGCCACTATGGAGGAGGGACATGGCCTCACAGGATGACAGACTCTGAGACCAGGGTGAACGCAGGGCGCCAGGTCACAGAAGAACACAGAAAGGGGAAAAACAAGACCCCTAAACAGCGAGGCCTTCCCAAGGCCCTTGGCCTGCCCACCCATGATAGGTCCAGAGGGAGGCTGGGGGCCTCTCTCCCTGTTGGGAGGGGAGGCTGAGAGGGCAGGAAGCAGACACCACAGGTTTCTCTAGTCCTTGGGAAGCCCACCTCCCAGGTATGGAGGCACAGGTCTCCTGTCTAGTCTGGGCAGGCCTCCTTCACCCTGCCACTCAGTCATGCACTGGACAGACTCCAGAGTGACCACAGTGAGCCCTGGGGACAGGCACACCCAGGGAGATAAGCCTTATTCAATGACACACACGGAGGGTAGACCAGTCTCCTTCCTCTCCTCTGCAGACTCGCTGCTGGTCCCCACAGGAGCAGCACTGGGTGCACCAAGGGTAGATTCAGGCTTTGGTGAAAGTGTCAGGGCCCCAGAAGGACCAGCAAGATGCTCTGCCCGGGACAGGAGCAGAGTCCAGGGATCTGCACTGCTGCCCTGTCCCTGATGCTGATCCCATGGGAGGTAACTGGGGAGGAGGTCAGGTAGCTCTGTGTAGAGAACCCCTCTCCCTCTGCCCTCTGGAAAGGCAGGTTAGTGGGGGTCTGACCTCTGGGCTGCCCCTGGGATGAGCCCTGAGCATACTCAGGAGGCTACCTAGCTCAGCTTACCTGTGCCAGGGGCTCCCTCCTCCGACCCCTTTGGTTTCAGGCTCCTTCCTTTCAGAGGGACCCATCATGATGACCCAGGTAGGCTTAGACAGTGTCCCTTTATCTAATTTGAAGTGGACAGCAGGACTTGGGGGATTTGGGTCTGTTTGTAAAAAAGTGGGGTAGAGACTTGGAATTCCAAGAAACGGAGGCCAAGTTCGACCTGCAGTTGATATTAACAGGTGACCGTTCTGGGCAGATCCCTGTCCAGGCCCACAGCTTCACCCAACCTCCAGTCCCTGGGAAGCCTGTCCCAGGGCACCAGCCACCACAGAACAGGCGACAGCTGACTTCACAGCCACCCCCACACACACACCCCACACTAGCTACAGGACATTCATTAGCTCCCAAGTGAATCAAAATGCCTCTCGGATCCAGGTCCTCATTTGGATGGAAAATTTCGCCTGCCACACCTCTACCTGCCAGCTTCAGCCAACAAGATAAACAGAAACCTGGAGTTTCGGTGAAAAACACAGGGTAAGCCACCTGGAAAAGACAAAATCAGTGGAAACACTAGACCAGAAAGCTGCAGCTTCAGTGCAAGAAAAACCAAAGGTATCGACAGGAGTCACCAAGCCGGCTGGAAATGTGGCCAGCAAACACACAGGACAGTGTGCCGCAGCCCTGGGAGACACTGCCCACTGGGCGGGCGCTCTTCCTGAGGGTCCCAGGAATACCCTCTTGGGGATTGGTGACCGATGTTGGTTGCACCCCTCTGTCTGCCCCTGAGGCCAAGGACTCCTCTCGTGACCTGTAAATGTTGGCCAGGTGGGAGACTGGGTGGAGGGAACCCGTGGGGCTGGCCTGCAGGGCCACCTCTGGCAAAGAAGCCTCCCCTCGTCCCCCACGGCAGTGGACATGAGTGAATGCTGGGGCTGGATTTCCGGGGCATCCGGAGACCCACCACGGGTGGTTCCCTTCCTGCCAGGCCCCTAGATCTGACCACACCTGACATGGAAGGCAAGGGGGGAGGTGAGGGCAGGCTTCTGTGCCAGGGCATGCCCATCCCAGACAAGATGCCCGTCCAGACAGGCCCTGCACTGCCACCCATGACAAGTCACTTTGGAAAGGCTAATCCCTGCCCATGGTAATGGGTTCCTACACCTGGGGACAGGTGCAGCCATCAGTCTGACACTGGGAACCACAATGCTGCCCCACCCATCCCACACCAGTCTGGCTGAGTGGCACACAGAGCAGCGCAGCAAGCGCCTGGTCCCCGATACAGAGAAGACAAGATGGGGCAGCCACTGTGCCTTCTCCTCAGCTGCCCCATTAGGCTGGCCAGGATGGCCCTCAGCCCAGCTGTCCCCTCTCAGTGCAAGAAGGACCACTGGGAAGGTCCTATAGAAAGTGGTATCTGAATGGGACAGGGGATGGAAAGAACAAGCTGAGTGTCCTCAGCAGCCCCACCAATCCCAAACCTCACCCCACCTTGCCTTGCACACTTGGCCCTGAGAGTGGCACACAGGGCCACCTGAGGTGCCAGGTAGTGGTGGGTGGGCAGGTTGACCAGTGATCCCAGAGCACTCTGGCTGGACTGAGGGAGTCCTAAGACCCACAGGGGGGTGGCTCCCTTCCTGCCACACTCCTAACCTAACTGTGCCTGACCTGTAGCCATGAGCTGCAGGATGCATCATCCTAGTGGTCTTGGTCTGTGCAAGTCACTCTGTGATGTTCACATAATGACAGACTCGCCCATGGAAGGGTTTCTCAGAACGTACAACTGTCCTCGCACAACTGTCCAAGAACCCCACCATAGTCCTTGAGGTGGGGCTACTACAGCCCCATCTTATTGGCATGGAAACTGACGCACCCATTGCCTGCATGCAGACAAGCTGGCCTCAGAGCCCAGGGTCACCCAGGGTCACCTGTCGGTCACCTAGGGTCCCACCGGCAGTTTACCAGAATAGTGGCATCAAGGAGAGAGACCAGCCCCCTTGTCCTCCCTGGCTGGCAGCCGCCGGGGCGTCTGGACAGGAAGGGCAGGCAGAGGAGGTGGCTCCAGGAAGCTGGCTTCTCCCTGCCCCACCCTCCACCTGGACAATGAGCCTCCATCAACTCCCGGCCTTGGAAGGAAAGGAGTAGTACCTCACCCCTCATCTGCAGGCGCAGGGTTCCTGTCCTGGGACGCAGTCTTGACCCCTCACCTGCCCCCACCCACAGGCCAGGGATGTCATCTTCCTCCCTTTTTTGGGGTGCTCACGCCTCACAGCCCCTCTAGGGACCTTCCAGAGTCAATCCAGCAGCTTCACGGGGACTTCAGTGTCTCTTCCAGTGTGTCCTGGACACCCTCACAGGAATCTGAATTTCAGGTCAACTGAGAGTGGCCATGTCACCCCACCTCCCTCCTCCTACTGTCCATGTGTGTGGACCCATCATGGTTGGTGACAAGCTTTCCTTTAACTTGCTACATGTTCTCCCCAGGCCCAGGGACTCACTGCATTAAGACGACTCCACGCTGGGGGGTGTGTGGTCCCACAGGGACATCCATGAGGAGGCAGCGGGGGCACCCTGAGACCCAGAATGGTAGAGAACACTGGGTGGTGCCTCTCCACCCTGGGACAGCCTGGGGCAGCTGGAGGCCCAGCAGGCGCTCTAGAAGCCGGGCCTCACCACCAGAATGTAGAGGCATCTTGGACCCACCATGATGCAACACCAACAGAGACCTACTCCATTCTCCATGCTCCTCAGAACCACCTAAAACCAGAGGAGGTCAGCCACATGACCTGGGTTTCCTACTTCAAGGCCATGGGTCATTGCTACCACCATCCTCACACCCATCCACACCAGGGGACACCTGCAGGAGGATCTCTCCCGCCATTGCCTGTCCCTGGAGACTGTGGGCCCAAAGTGCCATGTCCAGAGACTGATGGTTCAGAGAGCAGGAGGAGGCCCCAGACTGGCTCATGTCAAGGTAGAAAGCACCCAGACCCTCCTGCTGGGCAGAGGGGAATCCATTACACTCAGCCCCCAGCCCCTGTCTAGCTCAAGACGGGCTGGCCCTAGGTGGCCCCGTCCCAGCCCCTTCTCTCAGGGAGGATGCTCTGGGCCCAGAGCAAAGCCCAGCCCTTCCTGAGGTCCTGAGAACTGGCATGGACCGGCGGCACCACTGCTCTCGCAGTCTCCTGGCTGGTGTAGTGGGTGGAGATGCCAATGGTCACCCTCTGTTCTTGGCCATCTGAAACTTGAGCGCTCTCCTCCTGGCAGCAGCATCCCGGGTCCTCCCACTCTCTCCTGAGAGCAGTCAGCAGAGGGGGTGCCTTCGTTCTCCCACAGCCAGAGCCTGTGGGGTGACTTGGGAAAAGCATTAAGGCAACCTGTTGAAGTGTCGCTGGACCATGGGGCAGCAAGCAGGCAATCCCACGGTGGCCACACTGAGTTTCCCGAGAACAGCTCGAAGTCCCTGACTCCTGATCAAAGCAGGCCTCGGGTTCTTGAAAAACTAGAAAAGTCACTTTTCAAAGCCAAGATCACCCCTCACCCCACCCCCGGCACCAGAGACCTCTGTCTATAATTCTCCTTCCTTCAGCAAAGACGTAGGAAGGAGAAAGTCGGGCAGCACGGGACTGTACCCCTCCCTGAATAGCCCCATCGAGGGGCCCACGACAGAGGCCAAAGACCCCGGGCTGGGAGCCAGCGGATGCAGCAGGAAAGGTCATCCCAGCTGCTGTCCTGTGCTGTCCAAGAAGGGCCAGTCCGACTCCCTGGGGACCACAGGCCAGGCTCCTGGCTGAGGCCATCAGAAAATTTCTCCTGGGACAGAGAATCCATGCCCTGGACCCATGAGAACCCCAAAACACCTTTTGAAAAAGCCTGAGGGGTGGCCTGGGGGCAGATGACCACTCCCACTGAACCCTGAACCCGTGTGTGTGTGTGTGTGTGTGTGTGTGTGTGTGTGTGTGTGTGTGTGGCGGGGTGCAGGGCTTATCACTTGCAGATTCTGGGGCCTAGTGACTCAGAACCTGCTGAATGTGTTTTTGATTAGGGCGGTGGTGTACTGGTCAGCTTCCCGTGGCTCTGAGTTTCACTCCCTGCAAGGAGAGAAGGAACCCAAGCCCTGCCCAGGGTCCTTTCTAGAAGACAACATCCCTCTTAGGTGCCTGGATGGGACAGACTTGCCATCCCAGTAGGATATGCTCCAGGGACCCTGGGGACCCGGTGACCTGGGCAAGATTATCCTTTTATGAGCCTCAATTTCCCCCCAGTTCTGAAAATTAGGTTTCATGATTGGGCATCTCGTCTCCTAGGAGTCAGGCTGCCTGTTCAATGAAGCCGGAGTGTGGACCACCCAAGGGAACTCTGCCATCACCCCGAAACCCCATCCTGGCTCTGTGGAGCACCTCTTCCCCAGACGGAGGAGCATCCAAGACTTGTCTGGTGACTTGCAAGTAATAACAAGACCCTCTTCATTTTGGATCACAAAACAGCTCTGGTTTTAGTAATTACCTTAGAAATTAAAGCTGCAAACCAATTCCATGGCTCCCCTATCCCTCCTCTACCTCCAAACACGGGCTGGCTTTCACCCATGGACGGCTGACCATGCCTGTTCTGTGTGCTCCTGGGGCATGCCGGGAGGGGAAACACCCACCCGGGATGGAATTCCTAGTACACTCTCATCCAAGAATGGTTCTTTCCATTCTTTCTTTGCCAGACTGCCTACAGGGGAGGAGGGAGGTAGGTCAAGGGTCTTGGCAGTGTCCCCAGGGACTTCCTTCCCACGTCCTGAAAGGGTGGAGGTCTCTTCTCTCAGAGCACTTTGTGGGAGAAGTGGCCTCCTGGGGTCTTGGCATTCCATGGGAGCCTCCTACCGGGCAGTGGCCGTCTGGGCGTCATGGCAGCCCAGGCTGGGAAGAGAGAAGAGAAAGCAGACACTGTGGCTCCGAAAAGAAGCATCCTCAGTGGGTGGGGACTTTTTTTTCTTGCAGGGGAGGAGGCCATAAGCAAGGCCTGGACATCTCACCCCTGGGATCCAGGGGGATGCCATGACCCCACTGCCTGGGGGGTGCTTGAAAAGATGGGGGCACACTGAGGAGCTGGGCCTGCTTCCCACTTCCTGTGAGGACCTTGTAGCCTTCAGAATCAGGAGCTCTGGGATAGGGGTGCTGAGCCAGGGGGAGCTTGCCAGTCCCACCCCTGCCTGCTCCAGTGGGCAGTCCCCTGCCGTGGGAGTGGACTGCAGCTTCACCCTGCTGGCCCCAGACATCTGCACATCTGGGATGTCAGGCCTAAGAAACTGAACTGTGACTCATCATCGGCTTGATGCACTACAAAATTAAAAAATAATGAAGCGTTTCACATGCGAGGGGTGAGCGAAAATTACAAAGTCTGATGCTACCAGAGGGGGACAAGGATGAAGAACAATGGGGACTTTCATAGGCTGCCTGAAAGAGTCAGAGAAGGTCCAGGTCTAGCCTGAAGCTTATTTATATAGTTTTTTTGGGGGGAGAGGGTTCTTTATAAATTAATTCAAAATTAGGCAGAGTCTTGGAAGGAGCCTGGGCAGGTGGAGGTGCTGAGCTTTCTACTAAGTCCCCTGCTGGGGTGGGTGAACAGGGATAACTCTTGGGGACTGTGGATACACAACACCTGGGAAAACAGATTGTGTGCCCTCTGACCCAGCGAGCTATATCCTCCCTGCATTCCCAGAAAAATTCCTGCAGCAATTACAAGAAGGGTCTTGCCAGTGCTGTACACAACAGCTAAAAGTGGCAAACCAGAAATAGCCAAAATGTCCATCAAGAGAAGAATCCATAAAGAGCATCAACATGTGTAAACCTCAAAACATCATGTTGCAGGGTTTGTGCAGGATGCTGCTGTCATTAACAACACCAGGCTCATTGTCATAGTGCAGCCTGATGAGCTTCACCTTCAGCCTAGGGATATCCCTGAGGAAGAAGGAAGGAGAGAACAAGGTAACAAGGGGCCATCTAGCAGGCTTAGACACCATCGTATAAGCTTTATTTCCTTAACACCAAGAAAAAAGGCAAAGCATTAGGCTTTGACAATTACTATTGTACGAGGGACTGAATCCAGGGTGCTTTACCACTGAGCTGCATCCCCAGCCATTTCTGTGTTTGTTATGAGACAAGGTCTTGCTGAGTTGCCCAGATTGACCTCAAGCTTATGATCCTCCTACTTTATCCTCCTGGGTTGCTGAGATGATCAGCGGGAACCCCCACGCCTGGCCAAACCCAGTCATCTTAAATCAACCAGTTGAGTGGTGTTCAACATGTTCCTAGTGTGGTGTAGCCATTGCCTCTATCTAATTGCTCCCCAATTCCCACCTTCCTGAGTACCGGAAAAACCACCAGGATGTGTTCTGTCTCTACAGATTTACCTCTTTGGGATACTTTATATAAATAGAATCTTACAATCTGTGACCCTTTCACTCTGAATACAGATTTTTCCCTCCCTCCCTCCCTCCCTCCCTCCCTCCCTCCCTTCCTTCCTTCCTTCCTTCCTTCCTTCCTTCCTTCCTTCCTTCCTTCCTTCCTTTCTACCAGGGATTGAACTCAGAGGCACTTAAACACTGAGCCACATTCCCAGCCCTTTTTGATATCTTATCTAGAGACAGGTTCCCACTGGGTCCCTTAGGGCCTCCCTAAATTGCTAAACTGGTCTCTGAACTTGCCTTAAACTCTGGGGATTATGGGTGTGTGCTACCACACCCGGCTTCTGCATACAGTTTTCAAGGGTTCCAGACAAGAGCTGCTTTCAAGGTTGATCAATTCTGTAAGATGAATCAGAAATGCATTCCTTTCAATTACTGGATAATTTTCCACAGTACGGATCTATCCTAAGTTGTTTATCCAATTCATCCATTGATGGGTACCTGGACTGTTGGCCCTTATGGGTCATTGCGGATAGGGCTACTAGGAACACATGTGTACATGTACTTATTTGAGTCCCTGGTTTGAATCTTGTGGTTAGGTATGTAGGGGTGGAATTGCTGGGTCCTAGGGTATTTTTTGAGGAACCACCAAACTGTTTTCCACGGTGTCTGAACTCTTATATTTTCAGAAACAATGCACAAGAGTTCCAATATTTTTCCATGCCCCAATCAACCCTGTTATTTTCCACTTTCTTTTTGTTTGGAAGTTTTATTGAAGGCCTTGCTGCTGGACCCATTTAAACCAGAACAGCCAGTCTAATGGTGTGAAGCAATATGCCCCATGGCTTCCATCCCATTCCCTTGGTGACTAACATGGCAGAGTATAATGTGTGTTTGTGTGTCTGTTCAAGTCATTTGCCCATTTTCTAGTTGGGGTTTTTGTCTTTTTGTTGAGTTGCTTCATAGTCCACAATTTAAGGAAACCCTCCAAGGGGCAGCAGGTACCTCTCAGACCCTTTTCTTCTCTACTCCTTCCTCACATCAAAACACACACAGCTCCATGTGCACCATCCATGCAGAGGAAAACCTGAAGGGTTAGTGTGCACCTCTTCTCCATCCCCGACAGCAGCGACCCAGCCTCTAACACAGAAAGCAAGAAAGAAACTCAGAGGTAGAGTAAGATGTCCAGGGCCTCCAGGGAAGTGACAGCTACAGGGGGAGAATACAGAAGTGGAAGAGAAGCAATTTCTAAGACAGCTGACAGGGAAATGGTATGAACCAGGGGAATTTATTCTTTGTAGAAACTTCTACTACTGGTAGGTGATAAAACCAGGCTAGAGGACTAAGTTTAACAGAAGGTTCTCAGATTTGCCCCCCCCCCAACTTTGACCAAAGATGGCCGTGATGGGTTGGCTGGGACCCTCCTCCCCACTCCCCTACAGATTAGATCTTGCTGCCTGGCTAGGCTGTTCCTACCCTCAGGGGCACTCCTGCCCCCCTGCTGAGCCACTAAGAGGAGGCCAGGGAGCCCTGGGAGTTTGTCCCTTCTGGGAAGTCAGGGCAAACCATTTGCCTTCACTGAGCCCCATAGGGCTTTGAAGACCCTAAGTCACTCACAGGACATTCAAGAGACACTAAGACTTTTTTGTTGACAAGCCTCTCTGCCCATTACATCGCACCAGGAGACAGGATTTCTTAGGGTTGCAAAGCTCTGCCTTTGTAAAGCCCTGAAGGGAGGACTCACTCCTTAGTCCCGGGTTCCAGACAAAACCTGCTCATTTTCAGAAGTCCAACCTTTCACAGACAGGAGACGGGAAACAGAAGCTCCCAGAGGAACCTCATGAAGGAGGAAAACCCAGTGGGTATTCTCAGGCCTAGGCCAGACCCAAGGGGCCTCCTGAACGGAGTCCATGTGCCTGGTGCTGTTGGGGGTTTTGCCAGATAATCTGGAATGTGGAAAATCCCCAGGTGGCACCAGAGCCAGCTAAAGACCCCTCAGACCTTGAGCAACCCCCTCCCAACTTGGGGCCTCACTGTCCCTGTCTATAAATAGTGGGGCTGGGCTCAATGGTGTCCAAGATTTCTTTTAAATATTATTTCCATGGTTCAGGCTATGCCCAGGATGTGAAGTCCATCTGGATGAATGATATCCCTGCCATGAAGCAACTGGGTTTCCCATGGCCCCTCTTCCAAGTCCTTCAAGGACGACACGGGCCTCCTCTCTTCTGTGTAAACACCTCCCACCATCAGACAAGAAGCTGGGGTCCTGCTCTGAACCTTTCAGCTTCCCACACTGTCCTCCTTAACCAAGCCTCTGGCTTCTGCACCGGGTGGTACAAACAGGAAAAGGTCTCCCCAACTGCCAACCACACCCACAGAATTAATAAAGCACCAGAAGCCCCCAGGGAAGTGATGCCGCTGGGGATCTAAAGCCTAGCAACACAGTGACACTTACCAGGAACCCACAGTGAAAAGATCTTTCCTGCAGCCACAGGGGCTGCTCAGTCCCTTCAGCGCAAGGTGGGACCAGCCGCAGGTGCTGAGCCTTCTCCAGCCCTCAAGGTCAGCCAAGCGGTGGGGACTGGCTCCCCGCCCTCCAGGGGAGAATAACTACGGAGCAAACGCTGGCCTCTATTTTCCTAATTCCAGGTCAAATTTGTCTCACATACATTCATTCGTCGGAAACTTTAAAGAGTCCAGAAGAGAATAATTCGGATTCAGTTTCTCTTAATCTCTAAACTTCGGTCGGCAATACTAAGGTTTCTATTGCTGATTTCTTTCTTTTCTTTATTTAAACAAAACCTTGTCCTTTGAAACACTCTAGGCATCCTTACAAGGACTTGGTCTGACCACAGGGCAAAGAGCGGGGTGAGTTTTCCCTGCACAGCCAGGCAGAGCAAACTGGGCGCGCCGCCCTGAAGACCCAGCACAAGGAGACCCCGTCAGGCTTGCTCTCAGCATCTGACCTGGGGTGCGAACTGTCATTGGTCTAGAAGGGAACAAAAGACTGGGCGGTGGGAAGGACTTTCTGAGGGTGGCCCCCTCACCCTGTCCGCACTACCTTGACGCTCCAGGGACCCGCGCAGCTTCCAGCTTGGGCCTCGGATAGCTGCGCAGTGCAGCGAGAGAGCGGCCGCTCCAGCCATCCCGTCCCCTCCCGGCCTGGGACAGGGCGCGCGCGCCACTCACAAACTCAAAGATGAAGAGTAAGTCTGGGAAGGTAGCGAAGACCGAGAAGCCACTGGGCAGGGAGCTGCTACCCGAAGCCACTGCGGGAGCCATGCCGGCGAGCTGGCCTCAGCCTCGGGACTGGATGCGCACAGCTGCGGCTCCGACTGCTTGCTGACCACTCGCTTGCTGGCGAAGCCCAGTGGCTGGGCACCCCAGCTCTTGGGTTAAGAGCTGGGGCGTCCGGGGCATCAGAGGGCGGAGCCCCAGGCCTGCCCCGCCCCCGCCCCACCAGGGGACCTGGTCAGGGCGCCGCAGGGGCAGCCCAGAAACACACACAGAGCACTCTGTGGACTCGCGGAGCCAGGGACCCGGACCTGATGCCCGTGTTCCACCCAGGGCTGCCACCTCTCTGTCAGGATCCATGGGGCGCTTCAAGCTTTGCACTCCTTGCAGGTGATCGCAGTCCTTTGAGAATGATGGCCACCAATAGTCTGGTCTCTTAATCCTCCCCTAAGGGACCCCTCGGGTCACTATTGCTTTAACTCTTTAGTTGGGTCTCCATCTTTCCACTGGGTGTTTTAATGTGCAAGACCTCCGCGTCCTGGTTCACGGTGGGGCGGGTTCCCGGTTCTGACGGCCGCTGTAACCTGCTGGGTCTGCCTGGGAGTCAATGAGATGGCTCTGGCCATGGATAGATCCCTTCTTGGGTGGTGGGAACCTAGCAAGGGGAACCTCACACCCGCTCTGCCCTGGTCCTCTTGATGCAGTCGCTGTGTCTGAGTGAGGGAAGGGCTTGCTCTCACCTGCAGCGGTGCTGGGCAGGGTCACAGTGAATCCCCGTGGCAAAAAGGAGCATTGATAGAGATTGGAGTGGGATGACCACTCACCCCACCCCAAGAGCTTTGACTCTGTTGACCCTCGGGTTGTTTAATGTTTTTATCGTTTGTTCGTTGTTTTGCATTTTTTTCTTAACAATTTTGAAATTCTTATTTGCTTTTATTTTTAAATAAGCATCACACTCCCCTAGTTGCCCACTTAATTTATTATTCTCAGTATCACTGCTGAGTTTCCTTTACAACCGTGATAACCTGAAGCATGCCAGGAGGCAGTGGCGTCAGCTTTCAACTCACAGCCTACCTGTACCCAGGTCACTTCCCCCTCTAGCAGCTCTGTTCCCTTTCCAGCTGCTAGAAAGAGAGGAAAGGAAATTTCTTCACTTGTTTTCCAAAGCAAATGCCCTCTCCCTTGACTTATGAAAGGGACCAGGCATTTGAAATGAGAAAGTCCCATTCTGCCTTGGTGAGCCTCTTCCGGGTCTTCCACCTTGGTGTCTTGGAACTGGCAGGACCTCTTTGGCTATGAGGGGCTGCAGGGTTTTCTGGGGCCCTCCCCTCTTGTCCTCACTTACGCTGGGCGTCTTCCAGCTTGTAAAGTGGACCTCATGGCTCCCAAGAGAACATCTTCCTCCCAAGGAAACTGTAGACAATCCTGAAAGCCAAGTGGCCACAGAAAGTCACCCAGGGCACAGGATGACCATAACCCTCCAGCAAATCCGGCCAGAGTGGCTTAGCAATTTCTCTGTGGTTTATACTAATTGGAAACTCACACAAAGCTCCTGCCCACTCAATACTCAATTAGCTGTGTTTTGGTTTGGTTTGTTATTTCACTACCTCTTTCAACCCTTTGTTGCTAAAGTCCTTCATGCTTGGGCCAGTGACTTTGGGGGAAAACCTGGTTCCTGGTGCACCCCACGGAGGCTCCAAAGAGCCAGCCCTCCCTGGGTAAGGTATGGGTGGAGGAGTCTCTGAAAGACACTACAGAGGATTAGGAGGGCTCCTGGGTCCAGGACAGGAGGCTTGTCCTTATCTGGTGAGCCTTCATTTCACCTGGAGTCCTTTGCCTGATGCTCATCTTCTTTTCCAAACTCAAAACACTGGAATGTCTCCTGTCCCCATCCCCACTGCCATTTCTATCCCTGATGCAGTATAACCTTGGCAGTCAACAAGGGACCCAGCCCTGTGTTCTGTTCTCAGTAAATATTTCCCACTATCAGAAGGCCCCAGTCTCATCTGGGCCAGGTGCCCAGAGAAGAAGTGGAACAACCCGGGTTGAACATAAAGAGCACTGGCAAATCTAGATGGGCCTCTTCACTTGACAGCAAAGCCTCCCCAGGAAGTTCTGGGCCCCTCCTGATGATTTGAGAGGTTTGTATTTGTAAGAAGTCTAGGATCTCAACTTGGTTTCCAGCAGGATATGAAAAAAAAAAAGACCCACTTCAGCCAGCAATTCTCTGCAGGGGCCTGAGTCTTCCCAATAGCACAATGGGTGTGAATGCTGCGGGTCTGGTGTGAATCTGGGCTTCCTCAAACTATCTGATGGCCTAGGGCAGGTTTCTACCAAGTAGAAACTGAAGGTCGATTGCTGTGCAGCTGAGTCAGAAAAAGGTCACCTCCAGCTTACCTGTGGGTAGGGAGGGAAGAGATGGGAAAGTGGGACGTGTTCAGGGAAAGACTCATGGGGTAGGAATTGCCAATGAATAGCAGCAGAGGCAATTTGGTTTTGAGATCAGTAAGAGGACTCCCTCTTTATGGATGAGGTAACAACCTCAGAAAGGTTAGGCAGCTGCTTGTGGAACTCAGCCTTGAACATGAGGCTGCCGACCTCCAAAGCTGCAAGCACTTGATTGAAACCATGCTTGAGATGGGCAGATGCCCTGTCAAATGCCAAGCTCCATACATCATCAGGTGTGGCTCTGGCCCTTGCTCCCTGGAGCATCTATATGCTGCTGACAGGCCCTGGGACCTTCCTTCCCCTGACAGGGGACATAGGAAGGTGGGGTCATTTCTTCCTGGTAGGGGTGAGAAAGCTGGGAACATGCCTGCTTCAGAGCTACCCAGAGCAGTGAATTAATTTTCATGGATGGCATGAGACACTGAGGACCCCTGCTGGGAGGATGGGGTAATGCAGCCACAGCTGCCTTGACCCTAGATGTGGAGAGGAGACAGCTTTACCAGGGCCTAAGCACCCAGCTCTGCCACAGCTACTTAGCCCACGTGATCTCGTTTGGTCCCAGAGTCTCTCTGGTGGGTGTCACCCCACCATCCAGGCTCAGAGTGGGTGGTAGTATGTCCAGGTCACGTGGTGGCCAAGAAAAGCTGTCCTCTTGAATCTAGCAGGCAGGCTGCCCCACTCCTCTGTGCCCACTGTACAAAGCCACAGACTTGAAAACTAGAAGTGGCAGTTGTTCACCAGAGGGCTGTCCTCTGTTGGCCCCAGGGGGTGCCATGTGCTGGGGACAACGAGCCGCAGAGTCCCTCTTTCTTCTTTCCCAGCCTCTCTGGGCTCATGCTGTCTAGTGCTCTGGCATTCTGAGCACAGAGCTGGGCTGGCATTGTCTGGGAGTCTCCAGGAAGAAGGCAAGTCCTTCTCCTCTGGAGAGTTCCATCTGAAAGGGATGTCACACTCGTGTTGGTGGATACTTGGCCAGGCCCCTCTTTGGCTGGCTGGGTCTGCACTGGGCCCTTTCCCTGTCACCATAGGCCAAGTACCAAGGGGTGGCATCTTAGTCTGTTCAGGCTGTTGTCACAAACTGGGGAAATTATAAACAACAAAGATTCAAGTCCAGGGAAGGCACTGGCAGATTTTTCTGGGGAGGCCAACTCTGGTTCTTCTCTCCGATGGTGCCTTCTTGCTCTCTGAGGGGTCTCTGGCCTCTTTTACAAGGGCACTCATCCTATCCTTGGGAAGGGGCTCCTCCCTGTGACCTAATTACTTCCCAAAGGCCCCCCTCCTGATAGAACCACCTTAGGGGTTAAATTTCTACACATAAATTTTTGGGGGGACACAACATTCAGACCAAAGCAGCTGGCACAGAGACTAATCCTTCTGCAGTAAGTTGAGGTGGGAGCAGTTTGCAGCAGAGTCCCCACTTCTGGGCACTTCTAGGGTGGCAACTGTGTTCCTGCCCTGCAGATGCAAACTGAATAGAGGTCCCCAGCCTGCATTCCCTCATGAGTCCAAGTTCAGTTTGCGCTGGGCAAAGAGGAGCCCATAGAGGAGGGTGGACATCACCTTGGCCTTTATGAAGTGCATTCTAGGGTCCAGACATAATAAATGTGTGCTGTTGTTTTGTGCTGGATGTGGGGTCGGGGAGCCCCAAGAGAATCAACCAGCATAGCTCGTCCTGGCTTAGGGCTGGGTGCTCGAGGAAGGAGGTGCCCTATAGCTGCTGGGCAGGGGCGAACCAGGTGGTGGGGAGAGAGGTTTCTGGGTTTCTGATACAGGAACAGACAGCCCCTGGGCCCTCATCTCCTGGGGTTCCGGGGGCACACGATGTCTCATGCTACACGCCTGAAAGATTACATAAGGACACCAATAGGTAGAGTCAAGCCAGGCAGTGAAGAGGAGAGAAGGCAAACGTGAGCAGATGGGAATCCAGGGCAGAGGAAGAACTGCAGCCAGGGCTGGTGCTGGCCAGAGAGACAGGGGGCCCACAGGCTACATTGAATTGGGGTGTGAAGAGGAGAGGGAGAAGGGATGCCAGGCCCAGGCAAGGGTGCAGAAGCTGGGGAACAGGAAGCCCTTGACCCATGTCAGGAGCAGGGTGGCTGCTGAGCAGGGCTGGAAAGAACTGGGCAGTTCTGGGCTCATGGAAAAGAGTCAAAAGTCCTCGGGCAGGAAGCACAGGTGGCAGGCACTGTGTGGCTTCCCTCTAGCTAACCCAAGGGCAGCTGTCGCAGCTCCTGCCTGCTAGGAGACGGTCCTCACTGCCCAGGGTGGGGGCCCAGCACCTCTGCATGGCAGCTCAGCACCCGCCCAGCAAGTTGCACCAGGAATTTGGCCCAAGTTGAATGAAACCTCAGGAAACGTGAACTCCACAGAGCAGGCGGGGCCAGTGGGTCCTGGGAATGCAGTCCTAGCAGGTTTGGGGCTAGGCAGGGGCTCCTTTTCTTGAGATTTCACTAACAACACCCTCAGATAGCCTTCACCACACAGCAGGCCTCCTGAGATGCCCAGCTGGCTGCTGAGAAAATACCAGAAGTGAGCAGCCACGCCCCAGAACCAGCCTGACCCCAGGCTTCTCCTTCTCAAGCATGTACTTGGGCCTTTCTCTAAAACCCTCTGGCTCTGGAACTGACCCCCTCATGCGTGACCAGGGGCCCACCTTCTAGAGAGACCATGTTGCCCTTCGACAGTGGGGGACCTCTGACCTCGCCCTTCTGCCACCGATGGTAACCGTGGACACTCTTGGACTGTAGATTTTTATTTAGTGTTCCTGTTTTCTGTTGGAAAAAAATACTCCCATGCTTGGAAAGCAGCAGAAGAGCACTGGAGGGTGCCCACCCCTTCTTCCAAATCAGGGCAACTGTCTCATCTCTGTAGGTGGTGGTGGTGGTTTTTGTTGTTGTTATTATTATTATTTTAGAATTCATGTAGAGATGGATTCATTCATTCTCTGGACTTCTATTTCCAGGAAGTGATACATCCATTCATTCAGCCTCCAGGTGAAGACCCTCCAAAGCTGCCTGAGCACAGGCCACCAGGCTGGACATGGAGGTGCCTTGGGAGCCTGGGAGGTGACAGCAGGGCCAGCACACCGCAGGCATTTCAGGGTGGGGGCCGTGGAGCCCTGGCGGAGGCTGAGGGAGTGCCCCTTTGGGGAGGTGCCAATGTTTCCTCAGTCCTGAATCAACTTGGAACAGAGTTCAAAGAAGCAAGGAGGTGGTACCAGCCCAGAGGTCCCTGAGTTGACCCACCGGCCCTGGAGATATGGAATGGCATGAGATCAGAAAACAGTAAAACCATAAATCTCAACCAAAGCAGAATCCAAACTTGCTGCAAAAGAATGGAATGTTCTCCTGGGCGTGAGCAGGAGCTTGCTCCCTGGTCTCTGGACACCCAGTGCTGAGCGCACGGGGAGGGCAGTGCATGCTCACTAAAGGACAGGGAGAGAGGGGAAAGCAGGCAAGGGAAGCCCATGACTCCCCGGGGTTTCCTAACCTCCTCACTCTTGTCACCAAGTGTGTTCCTTAGTGATTGCTCCTGACACAACAAATAGGTCAGTTCTCCCAGCTCTAGGGCCTAAAGAGGCAGGAAGAGCTCCCGGCTGCCCCGGGGCTTGTTCTGTGGCTCAGAGCAGCCGAGCTTGAAAGGAAGGGAGGGGCCTCGTCCTGACCCCCTGGATAGCAGAGGAGGCCTCCAGAGGTGCACCCCAGAGGCTCATGGGCGTGGAAGCCCAGGAGGTGGGGGGCCTACAAGGAGAAGGGCTGGGGCCTCAGCTGACCAGCCATTGCACCACCGAGGTGATTTAGACCCACCACCTCTGCCTCACCTTCCAGATCCTGCACCCCCTAGACTGTCTGCAACCCCAGACCCTGCACCCCTAGACTCTGAACCCCCAGACCCTGCACTCCTCAGACTCTGTACCCACAGACCCTGTACCCCCTAGACTCTGCACCCCTAGACTCTGCACCCCCAGACCCTGCACTCCTCAGACTCTGTACCCTCAGACCCTGCACCCCCTAGATTCTGCACTCCCAGATCCTGCACTCCTCAGACTGTGCACCCCCAGACCCTGTACCCCCTAGACCCCACTATCTTCCCAAACCAGCAGTTCCCAGATCTCCTCACTTCTCAGATCCATCAAGTCCCCAAATTCCTTAAAAAATTGGAGAGACCAGATCCCTGGCCCCAGCAGATCCCCTGAGTATGTCACCTCTCCCCACCGTGTCCAATCCACTCAGCTCAGGATGGTCACCAGACCCAGGACCTCTGTGTCTGCACGGGGGGGGGGACACCCTGTGGGGGGTGGGGGTGGAAGACAGTAGACATCTAGATACTGGCAGGAAGGTGGCAGGAGAGTGTCCCTGGGAGGTGAAGAGAGGAAGTCACAGGCCAATATATAAATATAATCCTTTTTTTCTCTTTAAAATAATAAATAAAAGCTTATACATTCTTGGCTAAATAAGCACTAGGAAGCCAGAGCCAAGTGTTTCATGGTGGGGACAGGATTGGTGGGTGAGGGAGTGGGTATAAGCATGCAGAAAACAACTCCAACATAGAGGAGGGGCTCACGGGGGCCCCGTGGCGGGCGGAGCCATTGCCTGGCTTGTTTGGGGCCCTGGGTGCCATCTTCAGCACCACATAGAAATAATGAAATCAAGGTCACTAACAACTAAGAAACACACTAAAGGAGGGGTCACCTCTGCCGCGGCCGCTGCCCCGCTGTGCCACCTCTGCCTGTGGCACAGCTCTGACTGTGGACAGAGACTTTGTACTCAGGGGTCCCTGTTTCTAGGGACAGTCCCCCCCTACTGCCCCACCTCTCACTACAGGCCTGGAGGTATGGCTGGACAGACTGCGGCATGCCTGAGGCCTGGGACGGCTGATAGACCTATGTCCCTGTCCCCAGAGGCCTCCGACCTGGGAGCACCCGGCTCTTAGCTTGCTGGTCTCAGGCCATGGCATGTGGCAGCCCCTGGCTTAGGTTTCCAGAGGAACCTGGCCCCTGAGGTGCCAGGCAGGGCTGAGCCACTCTTCTTACCACGTTGCCCCCCCTCTGGTCCCGTGTTGAAGGCACAGAGACACCTGAGAGCCCTCAGATTCCAGAGTGAGCTCGGGACCTGACTGGCTGTGTCCCTTCTGTTATGTACTCAATATGCAACTTCAGACGAGTGACTTGGCCTCTCTGTGCCTCAGTTTCCTGGTCTATGCAATGGTGACAGTAATCCCTCCGTCACAGGGTTATTGGGGATTAACAAGATAAAACATGTTGAGCAGCCTCTTCGGAGCCCAGGAAGGGTGTGGGCACGGGTGCAGGCACTAGCAGGGCCACAGGTTGACCAGGAACTCATCCCCTTCCCACACACAGGGCCCTTTCACATCGTCCTTGCCCAACAGAACTGCAGAGCCACAGCTGAGGGGTGGGTGCATTGCCAGTGACCACACAGCTCCGTCCACCACTGGCTTCACAGGGCTCCAGGGAGAATTGAATTCATAGAAGCCCCAGGGTTTCCCTCGGCCCAGTGGAAACCCCACCCCATGGGCTCCTTCCTGCGCTGCTCCTGTGCCACCACCTGGCACCATGTCATGGGGTGTGTGGGCAGGTGGCACTGGGCCTCGCCAAGCCTTAGTCACCTGGTCAGCCACCTCTGGAGATGTCACCTGGGTGGCCTCTCCCAGGGTGTTCAGAGCCCTCCAAGTCCACATGTGGGGACCACCCAGGCCTGCTGGAGGCTGCGTGGTCCTGCCTGTCTGGCCTGGCTCCGGTCCTGAGTGGTGCCTTCTACCCAGCAGGCTCCCTTGGCCTCTGTGATGACCTTTGGTTTCCTGCTCTGTCACGGTCACATGAGGGGCTGGGTGGCCTTGCCCACCCTGCCACAGTGCCTGCTGGGAGCAGTGGAGGAGAGTCCTGCTTTCCTGTCCTTGTTCTGCCCTGCTGTCATCTGTCCCCCCTACCCCCAGCTTCCAGTCCTGAACCAGCTTTGTCACCAAGTCCCCTTCCCTCTCCAGATCTCTGGGACTGCACAGTCTTTCTTCTGGTCACTAACTGTAGTGTGATTGCCTCAGGTGACCTGATGAGTAGGGGCTCCCCTTGGTTCAGGGGTCCCCTGCGCTCACTGTTTGTCCCGTGCTATCTCATCTCACTGCCTGACCACTTTTCCTTTAACTGGCAATGTCACCCTTGTAAACAGAAAACACGGTATGTGTCACGGAGCTGAGAATACACGCCTCAGAAACTGGCAGCAGGGCGGAGCCGGGAGATTCTGTGGCCAACCAAGGTCTCCAGGGGGCTGAGAAAGTGTGGAGATGTGTCCCAAGGGCAGCCTGGTAACCACTGGCCTCCACTCTGGCTCTGCCAGCCCAGAGGTGCTGGGCACTCTAGTGCACCCTATAAGGTCCCTGCCCGGGATGAGGTCAAGGTGAGGGACTTGGGCAGGTGCATCTGCAGCTGTATGGGATGCACTTGGAGAAGGGGCAGTGTTAGGGTCTGTAAACAAGTCAGGATGGCACCTGGCATTTTGCCAGAGGGAGTGGTTTGTGAAGTAACGCCAGCAAGACATTAAGTGTGGAGATTCCTTATTGGTTGACTGCTGTATCTATTTTATGCTAATTAAGATAAGCTGTGTGGAATGTATATATACCCCTCCCGTCCTACAATAAAGGGCTCTCACTCCTGCTGCATCAATGTACACAAGTTGCTCGTCACCCCCCCCCCTCGGTTATTTTGCTGCAGCCAGACTGCCGCAGGGCAGAGGCTGAGCCCCACCTGGGGAGGGGTCCTGTCACTCAACTGCTTGTCACCTTGCCTTCTCAAGCTCTTTAAGTGTTGGCAGTCCCAGGGACTTGGGACGGTATTTACAGGCCCTCTCTGTTGTTGTGCTTTGGATCTTCAGTGTCCCAAAGGCCCTATGCTAAGGGCTTGGTCACCCGCCTGGGAAGGGTTGGAAGCTCGGGGCAGGGCCTCATAGGAGGATGGACAGATCTCTGGGGGCTGCCCTTGAAGCAGGGATGGGGCTTCAGCCTCTTCTGAATCTCTCTGCTCCTGACCTCCACAAGGTGAGTAGTATCCTCCACCATGTGGTCCTCACTGCCAGGGGCTGCCTTGCCACAGGCCCCAAAGTGGCAGATCCAAGTAACCATGGACAGAAACCAGGGCCCCCATTGGATGGACCTTTCCCTGTCTGAGTTGGTCTGGGGTTCGTGCTGGGAAGGGGAGCGAGCACACTAGCTCCCCAGGCGCCAGGCCTGGGGCAAATCTCTTTCCCATCCTCTCGGGGTTCTCAGGGCCTGCGGCTCTGGCACCGGGGCTTGGAGCCCGATGGTGGTCACCTGCTTCCCCTCATGGCTGCTCCGCTCCTGTGTGGACGTTTCCCTTCCTTTTTGTTCTGGTCTTCATAGTCACCAAGTTCTTCCTGTGTTGGAAAGCAGGGACAAGTGTGGTGGCTGGCCACCAAACCCTGCAACCCCAACAGTCCCTAAGTCATGGGGAGAAGGGAGGCAGGACACTAGGTTCCTGCCCCTGGGCCCTGTCTGTCACGGCATCCAGTAGTAAAAAATAGTCACTTGGGCTTGTTTCCATCAGCTGCGGCCTGAGTGACCAGGTCTGTAGCAAGAAGAGAATTTTGACTCAAATGAGCAGCAGAGTCCCCAGAGGGCCCCTAGGGCTAAATGCAGAGCAGAAGGCTGGATGGGACCACTGGGTAAAACACTCAGCAGGAGCTGGGCACAGAGGTGAACACCTGTAATCCCAGTGACTCTGGAGGATGAGGCAGGAGGATTGAAATTTTGAGGTCAGCCTCAGCAATTCAGCAAGGCCCTAAGCAACTTAGAGAGACCCTGAATCAAAATAAAAAGTAAAAATGGCTGGAGATGTGGCTCAGTGGTTAAGCACCCCTGGGTTCAATCCCTAGGATGGATGGATAGATGGATGGATGGATGGATGGATGGATGGATAGATAAATGAATAAATAAATAAATAAATAAATAAAACAGAGTTGAGAGTTTGGGGTCTCTGATGATACCTTGGTGGACTCATGAGACGTGGTCAGGAGGGGAGTGTCTGGGTACATTCCCGGGCCATGGTGGAGGTCTGGCAGTTACCGGGCAGCAGGAGGTGGCAGGTGGTCTAGTGCTTTATTAGTAACTGAGGGAAACAGGTGGTAGTGGAGGTCCTGGCCCTGCACACAGACAGTGGTGACATCCATAGGGTTCCCTCAGGCCTGGAATCCCAAGGGCAAATATTTTGGCAGATTCAAGAATTCAAGAGGCTCGTGAACTGAGCCAATGGCAAACTCAGAACCATCACCACATACCCAGTCACCACGGAAGAGAAGCCACTCCTGCTGTGTGCCGCTCCTCAGCTCCTCAAGGACAGGGCGCCTCAGGGGGGCTGCTGGGCTGGTGGCCTCGCTCTCCCGGGGCCAGTTTGCTGGCCTGGGTTGTCTGGGATATGGCTTGGGGTGTCCTCTACAGTGAATGCCCCTGGAGGGGACAAGGACCTCTTTTGTGGCTCTATGGTTTTATAACAAGACTGAGCTGCTGGTGGAGCTGGAAGGAGAGACCGGTTTGGAAGCAGCCGGTGACTCTCAGTCCCAGGTGCTGTGGGTGCACAGTTAGCAGGGCCGGGGTTTGCCCAGGCAGGTCCTGAGAGCTCTGCAGCAGCAGGTCGTCAAACACATGGCCTGATTAGGGCACCTGTTGTTAAGAGTGGGACAAGTTCTTTACCAATTAAAATGTCCACATAACAAGATGGTGAGGTCATGGGCCCCAGAGACAGGCCAGCCCTGCTCAGTGGAATGGCACATGGGCCTCAGCACTCACCACGTTTGATCCAAATCATTTCTCATTTGGAGGATTTGGACCTCTGGATTGCAAACTGATAACATCCGGATCAATTGTCACAAAACCAATAATCGACATAAAATGGTGAGCACTTACACCTGACAGGCTTCTGTTATCTGGTGTTATTTTTCCTCTGGGACATTTGTTACCAAGGAGGTTGTATCAGCCAGCTTTTCATCACTGTAATGAAATAACCTGAGATGATCATTTATCAAGAAAAGAAGTTTGTTTAATTCACAGTTTTGCAGGTTCAAAGGCGTAGTGCTAGCATCAGTTCAGATCTGGCAGAGGCCTTGGGTGGCACATTGCAAGGGGGGACGGGGATTCTGTCTGAGGGTCTGCTCTCTCTGCCTCTCCTTATACAGCCACCAGGGTTCCCTCATGGGGGCTCTACCCAGTGACCTTGCCTAAACCTAATCACTTTCCAAACCCCCCACACTCTAAAGTCCATAGCAGGGATAATTTTTCCACCCTTTTAATTTCGTTAACACATGGCTTCAGGATTTGACCTCTGCCTGAGTTGGGAATGAACCACATTGAAGCCACAGGCGAGGAGCTGTTGGTTCTATCACAGGGGCCTCAGGTTATTCTGGAATGATTTTTTTTTCCAGAATTGGGGATGGAACCCAAGGTCTTGTGAATTCCAGGCAAGTGCTCTACCCCTCAGCCACGTCTCCAGCCTTTGGAATATGATTTTTTTTTTTATCTACTAAGGGAAGCCTTAAAAATCTCTCTTTCCTGGGCTGGGGATATAGCTCAGTGGAGACAGTTTTCCTGGCATGCACAGGGCCCTGAGTTCAATCCCCAGTATTGCAAAGAGAAGAAAGAAAAAAAAATCTCCCTTGTCATCCACACTGCCTGTGGCAATGGCCCTAGGATTCACGATTCCCTGGAGAGGGTCAGAGAGAAAGTCTGATTGATCATCACTCCAAGAGCTCAAACATGCAAGAAGGGTTTTGGGGTGGTGGAAATTTAGGCTCCAGCCACATTCCACTTGCCTAGATGGGCAGGCGTCTGACCCCTGAGACAGTCTATGGTGGTCGCCTGTCCAGCCTCCAGCTCTTCTGATGCAGGGCAGGATGGGAATCCAGGCAGCCAGGGGGGACATCACTAAGAGGTCTCCCATGTGATGAGACGTAGGGACACTGAAGCAGGACCCCCTCCCCACCCACAGCGAGTTCCTGGGGAAGCTTCTTAGTGTCAGCGTGAGGCACAAGAGGGTCAGGAGCCTGGCACAGAGAGGCTAAGGGATAAAAAAGGGACCCAGAAAAGTTTGTCCTGTTGCCACTTAGAGAGGAGTTCCTTGGGCCCCACGGGCCTCGTGATTAACCCACTGCCCGAGACCTGCAGGATAATGACAGTTCTCTGTCACCTTTTCTAAGAGCCAGCCTGCATGTGCTGAGATATGAATGAGTGTCCTGGTCACACCTGTAGCAACCCAATCTTAGGAGGGAGACAGGGGTGTCCAGCTGAGGCCTGAACTGTGCCTCGCATATGTGGACACTCGTGACGTCGATCCTGTTTGGGGTGTCTGTGAGGCTTTACCCTGGTGGACTGTCTCCGAGGCAGCGCCCCAACAGCCATAAGAACATGCAAATGGGGCTCTCTGCCGACCAGGCATCCAGTGCTAACCCTGCTGCCCAAAGTCTGGCTAATCGTGTTGACCCCTGGGTCCTGTCCTGCCAGGGACATGCTGGCTGAGGATGGCTAGTAATGCCCTGAGCAGGCCTGTGGACTCCCCCTGCAGCCCATCTCAGGACCCCTAATAACCAAGGAACTCAGAGGGAGTGACCTCCTCTACCACTCTGAGGACAGGCGAGGCCACCCCTGCTCTCAATGGCAGCCACCGGAGGGCCAGGTCTGCCCCACCCCACACCAGGGGGGCTGCAGGCTACCCATGTGTGCAGTTCTGTCCTTGTGACCTGAAACCTGATGGGCACCAGGGTGGGGGCTCACAGGCTTGGGCGCTGCCCAAGCCTCATTTTCAATAGATGACGGCTACTTCTTCTCTAGTGGCTGGGCTTGAGCCAGCTTCTGTGTCGCTGGGACCCACAGGCCTGACCAAAAAAGAGTGGAGGAGGAAGTGTCCTCTGACTCACGGTTTCGGAGGCTTAGTTCACGGGTGGCCGACTGCACAGCTGGGGCCAGAGGTGTGGCAGGACTTCAGGATGGAAATGCGTGTGGCTCTCAGCAGTCAGGACACAGAGACAAAGAGCTGGGAGCCAGGGACAAAGCACCAACCAACCGCAGAGTCATGCCCCTGGTGACCCACTTCCTCCAGCCACAGCCCACCTGCCTGCATTACCGCCCAGTTAATCCCCATCAGGGGTTCAGCCACCCAGGCTCGCATGACCCATCAGCTCACCTCCGAACACTTGCACTGTCTCACACATGACCTTTTGGGGGACACCTCACATCTAAACCACAGTGCCGAAAGCTTGGTCCTTGTCCCCAATGTCAATCCATTAAGGAGGACACGGCTTTGAGAAAAGGGAAAAAGAAGGTTTATTACTTTACTAGCAAAAGAGAAACACAGGGGACTCCTGTGCCTGAGGCTTGGATTCTGTCCCTCAGCAGGGACAGGGGGCTTTCACAGAGGTGACTCAAAGGCAGAATTCCAGGTGTCCTCTGCTGGAGTTGACACTCACTGGTTAACTAGGAGAGAATTCTGCAAAGTCTGGATGACTCTGTTCCTGTGGTGGGTGTGTGCTCAGGGACAGTACTCTTTGCCTAGGATGGGGAAGACAGGTGATCCTGTTTCCCCTGAAATTAGGGAGAGGGGGAGTTTGGGGAGGAGCAGGAAGAGAGGAAGAGAAAGAATCGTCCATTTAAAGAACAAGTCTCAGGGCAGGGCAGCAAGGGCTATGTGCAAAGCACAAAGTGGACACTGTGGAAATAGCACGAAGCCAAGAGGCAGCTCCTTGCACCAGAAGCCTGTTTCCCACTCACAGCCTCATGGGTGGTCCAGAGACTCCAGGAGGGGAGGCTGCAGGGGCATCTGCTGCAGAGTCTCTGAGGGTCCTCGCGGACCTAGTGACAGCAACAAGGTATGCTACCCAACACCTTCCTCCATGAAGGCCCCTGAAAGCCTCAGAATTAGGGTTCGGCCCCAGAAGTGATAAAGAAATGCCAACACTGAGCACCCAGGAAGGGCCATGCCAGTGGCCGCTGCTCCAGTTGCCCTGAGGTGGCCCCACTTCTGCTGGTGTCCAGTCCCCAGAGCCTAGCCAGTTAGCATGCTCAGGTTGGCAGGGAGGGACTTGAAAGACCCAGGAGCGGGGGAAATCAAGCTCCAGTTCAGCCCCATACTCCTCCTCCAGGCCAGAAACCCCTCAGTGAGTGGGGAGCAGCCCCAAGAGGCCCAGCCAGAGCCAGCCCTGGGCCTCACCCTGCCATTGTTGAAGAAGGATTAAAGCTTCTTTTGACAGGGGACACAAAGGCACTCAGACAGAGCAGGCCACCAGGCAGGGCCGTGCAAGGGTTGCACCAGAGTCAGCCTCCAGCACGCGGGGGCTGTCTGGGACACTTGTGTTTGGCCACTGGAGAGGGCTGGCTAGTTTAAATCATGGTGCAGGCTCCGGGGCCAGGGCTGTCCCTGGTTGTCAGGTAACTGATCCCGGATGATTGGGGCTGGTGTACTGTGGCCTGCAGTATGAGGTCCCTACCAGGGAAGTGTTGGGGTGCCGGCCTCTTTTGTAGGGGATGGATGTCAGGGACTGAACTCAGGGTCACTCAAACCCTGAACCACATCCTGTTTTGTATTTTATTTAGAGACAGGATCTCTCTGAGTTGCTTAGGTCCTCACTTTTGCTGAGGCTGGCTTTGAACTCAAGATCCTCCTGCCTCAGCCTCCTGAGTCGCTGGGATTTCAGGTGAGTGCCACAGTGCCCAGCAATGCACTTCATTAAAAGAAAAAAAGAAAAAAAACAACTGTTTTACAACTGTGCAGGTGTTGGGACCTCTTTCTGGCCTGCAGGAATCACCAGACCTGGTGACTCCCGTACCAAGTGGTGGTCTAGACCAATAGTGGTAACCCCCGCCCCCGGCTGCCACTTACTAGCACCTAAGCATGTGACCCAGCAGGGTCAAGGGCAGAGCTCACTCAGATCCCAGGCCCTTCTTCCTGGAGCTTCTGCCTGGGGGGAGAGGTCTGCTGCCGTGGCCATCTCACCCGTCGGGGATGGAGGGGTCTTGCCCGAGGTTATGGGGAGGAACCAACCTCGTCATCAATAGATGGCCCTGATAAGATGGACACAATTTATAGCCCTGTGGACTCATAGCTTGGGAGAGGACCAAGGGCTGGTGGACCAGGGGGACAGCAGGCTTTGTGGTGTTAAGAGGGGGTGCAGCTGCCTGGTGACTAGGTCTGCAGGCTGACAAGGCACTGAGTCTACCCCATAGGAATAAGCAGGAAATGGTCCTGGGCCCTGGACAGGGAGGGTGTTTGACTAGAAGACCTGAGAGAGGTGGGGAGGGGACTTGAGGTCAGGTCACTCAGGGCCCTTGGGTTTCAGCAGGCACTCAATATTGTTAATATTAATTTGAGGTCTTCGACCTCAGGGGGGAGTTTCTGAGATGGAACCCTTTCTGTCCTTAGGCCTTAAGGTGTGAGGAGTGAAGTCTGATGCGCATTTGATACACCAAACCACACAAGGCCCCACGGTGACCCACCTTGGGCCCAGGAAGAATCAAACACAGGCAAAGCCACATTAGGACTTCTGCTCAAGGCAGGAGGACAGCGCTTGGGGGACAGAGACCCCCTCGATGGGTGTGGTCAGCTGGGATGGGGCAACGCATGGCCACTGTAGCAGCAACCTACCCTTGGTACCAGGCAAGTGGTCAGGCGCTGCTGTCAGAGCAGGAGAGCCACAGCCCCTCTGCTGTCATCTTCGGTCAATAAGATTCAAAGGCCCTTGTATCTGCCAACCGTCAGGCAGGGTATGCCTGTGTTCCTGGTCCCCGCCAGGGCAGGACAGACCCGGGGCCCTGGAAGGGCCTGGAAGCCAAGGCGTCATAGCTCGAGACCAGCCATCCTGCTCCTATCCAGACCAGCAAAACTGATGAAAAACTGAACAGGTTATTAAGTAATAGATTACAGGATGGATTTTGATGTTGCCTATAAAATGCGAATTTACAGCGATATTTAAAGATTGTGACTGGTGGGGTTGGCATATTTTGTCCTCACCAGCCTTTGCCAGTTTGAGTCACCTCTTAATCGTGCCACTCCTGTTCTGCTACTCCACCCATAGTACCCAGGCTCAAGGGTCCCTCTACCTCTGGGCACCCTGCGTCTCTGGTTGAGGCAGGTTTTTGGTGCAGGAGAGATTAACCAGATTCCTGGGCTTTATAATTCTAATAGCTTCTGCCCTACACTCACCAATTCAAACAGCTAGTTTTCACTCCTGCATTTAATTTCAGCCAACAATTGACAATTTCTTTTTTGCCCCCAATTGTACTCTGAGCCACATCCCCAGCCCTTTTTATTTTTTAATTTGAGACAGGGTCTTATTAAATTGCCCAGACTGGCCTTGAACTTGAAACTCTCCTGTCTCATCCTCCTAAGTTGCTGGGATGAAAGGCATGCCACGGTATCCAATGACATGTTTAAATTAGAATCAAAAGGCAAACTTCTACTCTCCTGGCTTGAATTTTTTTTTGGGGGGGCCCACTGGGGATTGAACCCAGAGGTGCTTTACCACTGACTTGTGTTCCCAGTGCCTTTTAGTTTTATTTTGAGGCAGGGTCTCACAGAGTTGCTGAGGCTGGCTCCATTTGCAATCCTGCTGCCTCAGCCTCCTGTGTCAGGGGTTACAGGTGTGCACCACGATGCCTGGCCTGGACCACATTCTTTTACACCTGACAGTACTCCTAGAATTTGGGAACTTCACATGCAAAATTATCAGTATGGGTTTGGTTAATTCTCAAATAATCCTGTGCTTCATTCTAAACACCCCTGGGTGGTGCTGACCCTGAGATGGAGGAGCAGGAAGGCTTTGGGTGACCAGGGACTGCCCGGCTGGCTCTCCTTGGTCAGGCACTGCTGTCAGAGCAAGAGAGCAACAACCAGCTCCTCCCTGGCCACGCTGCTTCTCTCTCAAGGGGATGCACCAATTTTTAAGTGACTGTAACAGAAACAGGTGGCCTTGAGCCAAGCTGGGAGAGAGGCCGCCACACTGGGCTCACAGGGACATTGGGACCCAGGATAGGGGAGCATCTTCAGCCACGTGACAGTGACGCTTCAGCCAATGGTGGACTGCATACACTGACCATGGTCCTGTCTGATTATATTCCCAGTGACAGCATAGATGTCTTGGTGGCATAAGCACACCTGGGGTGTTGGGTCAGTGACAACAATCCCCTCACGCTGCGTTTGTCAGCACGTGTCTCTGGGATTCATCAACACACGGCTCTACTGTGAATGCCTACTGAAGGACGTGTTAAATGACAACCCCCAAGACGGTGTGACCAGGAGGAGGGAGGGGGGAAAAGAACAGAATGTGGATCCCTTCCCAGTAAATCCTTTCCCAGTGACAGGACAATCCCTGGGAGGGAGACACACATCAGTCCTAAAATGGCAGTCCCCGGGAGGAGGATAAACACTGATTCTTTCCCAGCAAATTCTTCCCCATGACAGGAAAGCCACACATGAATCCTGTCCCAGTGACAATGCAATGACCCCCAGAGGACAAGGTAGGCACTAGGCGCTGAGCTCTGAACTCCCTATCCTTGCCCAGTAAAAACAAGTCTCAAGTTTTCACAATTTCTTTCCTAGATGCCTGAACTGACAAGTCACCTCAATGAAACCTACAAAACCCCAAACCCTCCTGTAATTGGTGGCCATTTTCTGCCCAAGAAGTGAGCCCCTTAGATGCCCGACTCCACTGCTGAATAAGAGACACTGCTGATCTGTGAGGATTGTCCCCAGCTCTGTCATTTGTGCTTACAGCAGGTGCCCAGCAAGTGCCTGTCAATAGTGAGCTGGAGTTGGTCCTCAAGCCCAGACTCTGTGCTTGTCCACCCCCTTGGATTCCCAGACTCAGGGACCTCAACACCAAGGCCTCCCAGCCTCTGTGGAGGTAGGTGCTGGCCCTCTGTGGGGGTGGGAGAGGCAGGTATCTGGAACCTTACGCCAAGGCCACTGAGCTGCAGCCTCTCAGAGCTCCTGGGTCACCAGAAAGATCCCAGGGGTCTTCAGAAATAGGACTGCTGGGCCTGCAGGGCTCTGGGGTGGTGGCCCCCACTTCACACCTGCCTCGAATCCCCCCCCCCAAAACCAGGACATTCCACTCCATCCCTGGGAGACACCTGGGAGAGTGTCGCCTGATACCTGTCTTCTCACAGGTGCGGTCCTGAAGGGGGAAATATCCACAGGAGAGCTCAGGTCCTTCCAGGCTCCATGAGAACATGAGCTGCTGTGGCCATTACCAGGGGCGGGGGTGGGACTTGGTGGCAGAACCCATGCCTACATGAGGCCTTGGGTTCCATCCCCAGGACCAAACAAAAGAAAGAAAGGAAAAACATTGCTTATTACCTATCACCTAATTATTGATTATCCATCACTCATTACCTAATTAGTATGATCATCTTCGTCTCTCATGGTGCTCAATCCAAAATGACAATTTCTAATTCTTAGAGAATTCAAAGTGCACAGATTCTTGAGATGAACTCAGGCCCCAAAAGACTCTGGTCAGCTCTCTGCAGTGTCCACTCTCCCACAGGGTCAGGTAGGCACTACCTCTGCTGGGGAGTCATGGTCACAGCTAATGCTGTCTGGCTGTGGTCCTGTTGCTGTCACCATCCTACTGGCTGCTGACTGCTACTTCTGAACCTCCAGGACCTTTTCTACCCTGTACCCTGTAGACTGCCCTCCCACCCAGCTGCACTTCATCCTTTAGAACTCAAGCCTAGGGGCTCCGGCCCAGGGGGGTCAGTATGGTTGACCACTGATCATCCTAGTAACCTTCTGGCTTCTGCTTTCTAAAGGCCCTTACAAATCCCTCCCCTCCACCTCCAGGTGGGGCTAGTGGCCCTCCCCTAAGGAGTGTGGCCTCTGGCCTCTGTCTCGCCCTCTTCCTGGCCTGCCCCAGGCACAGGCACACTGCAGATGCTTAGCAGATGTGCACAGAGCAGAACAAACCTTGTGAACAGCAAATACCAGGCTGAGTCCAGATGCCTAGTAGGGCTATGCCCGAAGATCTCAGTTTCTCCTTACTTGGGTCTCCTGAATCCACACCAGTGAAGCCTGGCTCTGAAGGGACCTCTATTTGCTTGGGCCTCATGACCTGTCCTCTCACTCCCAAAATTGGCCTGGGGCCTCCCTGTCAATTTTCTCCTCCATCCTCCCCATTCTTTATGTGAGGAAGCAGTGGCCTGGGAGGGTCTTGAAGGGCATCTTGACAAGCTCCTCAGTCCACAGAGCAGCTAACTGAGGCCCGGAGAGAAGGCCCGTGTGCGAGGCGTGCACCTGAGCAGCCGCACCTCAGAGCCAGGGGCAGATTCCCCAGCGGCTAGGCCCAGATGACAGGCCCTGACGCCTGTAGTAATATGTCCTTTCAGGGCCTGGAGAAGGAGCGTGGGGAGCCCTCGCAGGTCAGGTGCCACACGATGCTCTGGAAACCTGGACGTATGCAGGATAGTAGCAGCTGGTTGAAGGAACAGCTGTTTTGGACAATGTGTGTACATTTTGATTCTTCTTGATCCTGTGACCCCAGCTCCTCAACCACTGTCCTAGCTGCCCGGGGAATGGAGGCTGAGCTCCTGCACCTCCTGCTTCAGTGCAGGCTTGCCTGCTGAGGACCAGGGGATTGCTTCTTGGTGACTGAGCTCAAAGGAACAGGGGACATGAGCAGCCAGGAACAAGATTTCAGGCAGATGTCCCTCCTCCCTGCTTCTCTGCAAAACCTACCATTACCTTCAGGCTTGGGCGCAGCCGTCCCTCCACCCCATGACAGGAGAGGGGCAGAAGGGGTCTCTGGCCCATCCCACCTCCTTTGCTTCAGCTTTGTCCCAACCTGCAGCCTGAGCCATGTCACTTTCTGTCCTTGGTCTCTTTTGCCCACATGCGAGGCAGTAGGCAAAGCCTCAAGAATGGGGAGTACCTCTGTGTCACCCTTGTGGCAGGAGGGCAGCCTTTCCTGGTAAGATCCTCAAACTCGGGTCCCCCTTTCCCAGGCTGCTCGCTAACAGCACAGGACGCAGATCAACCTGCTTCCGAGTGGTGACACGCGCCCCCTTGTGGAGCCATCGGGTAACAACACCTTCCCACTGGCTTCTCTGGCTCCTGAATCCTGTTCCCATCAAAAGAGCCTTAATTCTAAGTCCTTGATCTTAAGGACAGTGGCACTGTTTGCTCTGGCGCTGAAGGGACGGCTCTCTGTGGGCTCTTGCCAGGTCTGATGATGCGGGCCAGCAATGACAGCTCCTAGGCGCTCAGGCCTACCGCGCATGCGCTTTTGCCCTGTACCTGGCCGGAACCTGGGAACCTGGCCTCGAACCACAGACCTTGCCTTCTCACAGTTACGGAGGTGGATATGCAAGACCAGGTTGGCTTTGGACCTTGCAGACACCCTCACGTGGTGGCGAGGCCAGGCTCTCTGTAGCTCCTTTCCTTACAAGGGCATCTCTCAGTTGGATTAGTCCCCATCCTTATGCCCTCATTAAACTTCAATTGCCTCCCCAAAATCCTGTTTCCAAATACTGTCTCAGTTGGTGTCAGGCCTCCAACCTATGAATTTGCAGGTGGGGACACATCAGACTCAGCGTCCACCCCAACATAACTCCGCCTTGGAGTGACTACAGCTCCTGACACACCAGCCTGGCCACACAGTGGTGCACACGCACCTGATGTTCCCACTTCTTGTGTCTCATCCTGGCCACTTTGGAACGGTAGTGGAGGGTCCCTGAGCATCCCAATATACCCACAAACCTTTGAGTCTTTCAGCAGTGATGTGGCCTGTGTTGGCAAGGCCAGGGCATGCAGAAGGAGCCTGTTGTCCCCATCCCCATATGGGTGATTTGACAGAGTTGAGAGAGCTGATGGTCCTGGACTCAGGGTGGCTCGGCTTCTGTGACGGTGGGAAACAACATGGTTCCCATAGAATCCACACTTTGAACTTGGAGTTTTGGTCCTTTCCTGGGTAGCAATGCCTGTCCCGTACTCTCCCGTCATGCTGGGCAGCAACAGTGAGCTGCAGCTCCCGGGCAGCCTGGCAATTGTGAGCGGAAGCCAAAGGACACTTCTTAGGGCATAACCCATCCCAAGGTGAAGAGCACTTGGGTTTCCTCCTTCTGAAAAGGGTGGTGGTGTCTCTGGGATCTCAACCCTGTTTCCTCTCTCCTATGGCCCTCAGGGCTTCCCTTCTGATGCCAGATGCATGTTGGGGCCCCCCTGCCCAACGCTACCCCACTCCATCAGATTATCCAGTTCTCGGGACACCAACTGAGTATGCCACCATTTAACTCAACCTTGACACCAGCTGCCTGGAGTTCGCATCAGATTCAACAGCCTGAGGGCTCAGGAATACAGTACTGCCCACGTTGGCAAGGTCCATTGTCACTTGTGCTTCTGACCCACTGCCCATGTACTGGAGGTTCCCAGGATCCCCTCCTCATGTTTGAGAATCAGCCAGGGCAGCTCAGTCACTCTTACCGTTTACTATAAAGGAGCCACCCTGAGCCCAGGACGGTGGGTACAGGGAGCGACTCTCACAAGGCCAATCCTGTCAAGCCACCCCATTGGGGATGGGGACAACACACCCCTTTGCTTCTCCTTCTTTTCTCTGAAGAGTCAGCAAAGAAATTCACAGGGCGAGGTATTGGGGGGTGGGCAGGCAGGATGAGAAACTTCCAACCCCGTGAGGTGACTCACTTCCAGAGCCACCACATGGTCACCTACCTGAAACTTTCCAAACTGGTCCTCAGCAGTGGTATGAGGGCTTCCTGACATGAGCATGCACAGTGGTTTAAATCCTTGGCCCCTGGTGATCAGCTCCACCCTCGGCCCCTCCCTTCCCTAGGAAATGAAAGTGGCCAACCAATCACACAGCTGATGACTAGAGGGCAACCAGCCCTCATCATGAGGTTACCCACCAGCCCCTGGGGGGCCAGTCACTTTATCGATTCCAAGGGTTTTAGGTACTCTATTTCTTATTTATTTATTTAATGTCTTGCTAAGTTGCTTAGGGCCTCCATAAGTTGCTGATGCTGGCCTCAAACTTGTGATCCTCCTGCCTCAGTCTCCTGAGCCCCTGGGATTCCTGGCATGTACTACCACCCCAGCTCTTTTTCTTCTTATTGAACACAATACCACAATCTCCGTGCAAGAAATGAAACTGCCCTCTTCCCCCCCAGGAGGCTCGCTAAAGCCCTAAGAAGAGCTGCTTCATGCGGCTGTCCACATCCTCCACCTAGAGGGTGAAGACCCCCACTCAGTCATGCACGAGGGCCACAACTGTCACTCTTGACCCCTCTCCACTCTCCCTGCCCCAATCCACCTGCCTCTTGAGTTTGTCTCTGACATTTTGGAGGCACTGAATTAGTGGTTCCCTTAAGACACCCTTGATGCAGGCCCTGGGGCTCTATGGGGGCATTAAGTGCTCTTCCATTAGCCCTACTATGTGCTGGGCTCAGAACCAGTGTGTTGTGGGGTGCAAGGGATCTAGCTGGGCACCCCCAGCAGCCCAGCCTTCCTTGTAGCTGGGGTCAGCAAGGCCAGCTAGGGTAGCCTTACCGCCCATGACGCTCAGCTCCCTGAGGCCACGGAAGCCAGGCTGTACTCTGGTGGTGACAGGCCGGGCTCTTCCTCATGGTGCAGATGGCTCTCAGGCTGGAGGGAACTGATTTGCCCCTTGGAAACCCAGGAAGACAGGGACAGGTGGAGAATGCTCCTTTGCCCTCAGATGTGGATGGTGGGCTAGGGGACCTGGGGGCTCCGGCCAGCTCTGTGGTCAGCCTCTGTGGCTGGCATGGTCTTTGCAGGATCTATCCACAGTGCTGGGGCTGGACTGAGAGCTGAGGTTGGCAGAGCCAGGGGTGGGCATGCTGGGCACTGGGGGTGGGTAGAAAAGGACAAAACATCCAAGAGCCCTCCCCTGCCCTTGAGCTCTGGCTGTCCTGGGAGGTCAAGGTGCACACGGGGCAGTCCTGGTGCGGAGGCAGTCTGGTGATGATTTGGGGTTTTTCACATAGCCTTGTGAGCCAGGGGCTGTGTGTTCCCAGGAAAGGGGACCCAGGTCCAGCGATGCTCAGTGGTGAGGGCCTGGGCAGGACCTAGCAGGTCGTAAGGAGAAGACAGACACCATATCTGTTCTGGAGTATCTGGGATGCAAGTTCTGGGAAACAGACTGGATTACCAGGAAGGAGGCTCATGGCATGTGCTCTCAGGAGCAAGGGCTGTGGGAGAGAGAGGGCAGAGAAGCCAGGCTCGGAGATGGTTCCTGAGTGGACTCAGGAGCTGGGGTGTTCCTCTGAGACAGGGGAGCTGTTTTTCTTTTTTTTTTCTTGGTACTGCAGATTTGACAACCCAGAGGTGCTTAACTATTGAGCCACATCCCCAGACTTTTTAAATATATGTTTTATTTAGAGACAGGGTCTCTCTCAGTTGTTTGGGCCCTCGCTAAGTTGCTGAGGCTGGCTTTGAACTCACGATCCTCCTGCCCCAGCCTCCCAAGCTGCTGGGATTACTGGTGTGCTCCACCATGCCTGGCTGGGAGCTGGTTCTTATATTTTCACTCTGGTCAGTAGTTGGAGGAAGGCGGGTTTTTTTTGTTAAAAAATGCATAATTGTCCTCACATCCTTGAGAAGACTGATGCTCATCAGAGGTTCCAGGTGAGCTAGGTGGCTGGGTGTGCTGACATGCTCCTAAGAACTAGCAGGATTCCCCCAGTTATTCAACGGGAAACTCAATGAATAATTCATAAACTGCTTTTTAATTTCTTGTCATGTTCTATATTTAGTAAAGCTCCACCATTTATGCAACATCTGTGTTTCATTCCAATCAAAGGGTGTGTAAAATTTAGCTTCACCAAGAGATTATTATGTCATTCTTTATTTTTTCATGATGACAGTGATAGATGTGCTATTCAAACAATAATCTTTATGTAAGAAATTATCTGAGCTTTCAGAAAAGCCTATCTACTAATCATTCACTCAAGTGGTTCTGTAAATTTATGTCTGTAACTTCCAGTAGAAAAGGTAATTTGATTTTCCATTAGGATATAAAATAGATACATTTGCATACTTATTTAAAGCGAGTTGTAACATAAAATGAAAATGAAAATCCCTCTTCCCAAAACAAAAACAAAACCAAAATGGAGCAAATGTGATGCTTTCGTATGATTCCCATTAGTTACCTTAAGGCAGAATGAACTTTGAAACTTTTTCATCTTGCAGGTTAAAAATTTCACAAGCACTTGACTTCAATGTGTATTTTGTTGAGAATTACATTTTTATTTATTTCCTCACACGTTCAATCCCCAGATAGAAATTTTATGCTTAATGAACTATAAGTTAAAAAATTTTAAAGAATTTACTCAAGCACTATTTTTAAAATTTTATATATTGAGGTGCTAGGGATTGAACATAAAGTCACATGCATGCTAGGAAAGAGCTCATCCACTGAGCTACACCCCAAGTCTCAGTAATTTTATTTTAAATAAATGAAGTCTGACTTGAAATCAAGAAGTATAGAAAATATTTTCTATTTTTTTCTTTTTTGGGGGGGAGACTGTAACTGGGGATTGAACTCAGGGGCACTCGGCCACTGAACCACATCCCCAGCCCTATTTTTGTATTTCATTTAGAGGCAGGGTGTCACTGAGTTGCATAGTGCCTTCCCATTGCAGAGGCTGCCTTTGAACTTGTGATCCTCCTGTCTGAGCCTCCCAAGCTGATGGCATTACAGGCATGTACCACCACACTCGGTTTATTTTTTCATTTTTTAACTGTGTTAAAAATTATTTAATATTTTAATATTTTAGATATTATGTTAAGATTGCACCACATATTTACATGATTTATGGTAGTACTAAGTTATAACAAATTGAATAAAATTTTAGTGATCTGACCTAATGTATACACCTATTAAACTGAGAAAGATATTTTGGAATCAGGGAGGACTTTCTTCCTTGTTGATTAAGGAAAGAAAGTGCTTACTGTTCTGTAGCCTTACTTCTTCCTAAAACAGTGGAAAAAACAAACAAACAAATAAACAAATATTAGACTTGGGGACAGCATCCTGATGACAGTCTGGTTTTACAGAAACTGAAGAGCTAAGAATGTTCTTTAAATATTCAATATAGTAGGGTGTGATAAAAAGTAAGTAATATTTGGTGGCATCTCTACAATTGTCATAATAATGTATAAACATACATCTTGATCCATATTTATTTCTAATGAATACTGAGGGAGAGGACTACCATTCAGTTATATGTAGTCTGATTCTAGAAAGTGATTTAAAGGAATCTAGGAATACCCAAATTTTAGACACATGTGCAATGAAAAATAATGTAAATAAGTCAATACTTACCCTGCACTGGAGCTTCACATACAACCTCCATGCATGCCAATCAGTTTAGCAGTAACCCATGGAACATGATTTTACATAAGCTAGGGTGCATAAATAATATACAAAAAGCATTAAAATAAGATAAACCAGAAGCTCTCTTATTTCCTGAAAGGCAAAATCCAAATTAATCCAGGCATGCATTTGATCAAACAAATGCTAAAGATACCACATAAAAGAGAGTACAAAAATGTAACTATGTGATCCAAAGTTGATAACAGAGCTTTACTTCAATATAGGGAGACAGTGACCAATTCTTTGGAGAGGGAGCATCTTCCAGGCCAGTTTAGCATAGAAACCTACACACCCGGACCCCAAAACCTTTATTCTTCCCAACAATTCTACCAGTCAGTAAAGTAACACTGAACATGATAAATTCTCAGTCATCTTTCTGCACTGTGTCCAGGTTGTTAGTGGGGCAGTTATGAACTTATAAGCTACTCTGTATTTAGTGACTATCAGTGGGACAGAAAAACTATTAGAAGGGTAAGAGGCACTGTGTTATTTTTCAAAGAAACCTATAGGTCCAATGATTTTATTATACTAAAAAAAGTCATATGAGGAACCCAAAACAAAACAAAACAAAAAATACAGCAAATTAATAATGTTATTAAAATAAGCAAAGCATTTAAAAGAAGCCTATATAAACCACTCCCACCCTTACAGATATGAAAAGACAATTTTTAATTTCCTGATTGCTTGCTTCCTAAATGAGTCATGGAAAGCATGCTAAGTATTCTAAAACTCAAGGCTGAAAAGGATCCTTGGTAGACTGAACCAACTGAAGGAGACTATATAAAATGCTTTGTCATGTTCCTTTAGGTTATGACATCAAATAATTGTTAGGAGCAAAAAGACTTTTGTTTGAATCCAGAGCCAAGTCTATTATTTTTATTTTATTCTAAGTGATGAGGTTTTATATGAAAACTAATTACATTTACCAAGGACTTAATTGACAAAGTATTTATAAAACATTTATAATTATGCAATAGAATTTCTTCTGAGTGGGCATGAAGTTAACTAAATAATAGTCATTGTTAGTGCTTGAACCAGGAAATTTAGTTTCCTTCTTTCCTTTCTTTCTTCTTCCTTCCTTTACTTATTTATTCAATGATTTTATTAAATACTTACTTAATGCTGGGCTCAGAAAAACATACTGGAGAACAATGATTTATGATTTAAACAGTGAAGGCAGGGCTGGAGGTAAGCCTTAGTGATAGAGTGCTGTCAAGCATTCGTAAGGTCCTAGGCTTGATTCCCACTACCAATAATACAAAAAAAATGGTGAAAAGATATTATGGAGAGAGGGGAGAGCATGCAGGATAGTTTTGGAAAATATTGAATAGCAAAGAACAAAAACACAATTAACTATCATGAGAAGAAAGCCAAGAAACAACACTGGGTAAATCCAATTCTTGTTATACTGCAATGGCTTCTCTGCTGTCAACCTTGGATGCTCCTGAGCCTGTATCTAGCCCTAAGCTATTATATTAAGCCTGTCTTCTCACCACTCTGATTCATCTTTCTCCCAATGACCACTACTGCTGAATGCACAAAGAGAAGAACAATCCACTTGTTCCATCCTCTATTCTTCTATCAGTAAAACATATAAGCAGAAGACAAGTGTTCATGTCATGGACATTTAGTTTTTGTTGGTAGAAAATGGGGATTTCATTGTTTTCCACTCATCATTACTAAAACACTGATACAGTCTATGACACACATAAAAAATAAAATTGATTATCTAATTCACTGAGAAAATGAGATGAATGTGAAATACTATGGATAGTAAACCTAGAGCTTTAGGTTTGTTATTGTTGTATTGTTTTTCCTGAAAGAGAAATGAATTATATCTGTTTTCATGAGTAAGCAAAACATGCATTTGCAGAAGAGGAAAGCTAGCTGAAGGTGATGCCTGAGTCCCAAAGTATCACTGTGACCAACCGTACATCCTCCTTTTAGATGTAAAGGAGTGGATTAGGGGAGGCAAAGGGCAAAACGCACCAAACAGATGGTTTCATGAATGGGCTTAGTTAAGGCATCTTTCTAATCCTGACTTCATTCCTGAAGCTTCTTTGTTGTGAGAAAGGTGAAATCTCTTTTTACCAAGTGTGTTCTCTGAAATTAGCTAAATGGCAGTCCTCAAATTTTTATGCCCTCACCTTTTTTCCATAATTGGCAAATGTTATCTTATTTACTATTAGAAGGAATATTACCATATGTGGGAAAAAATGCAATTAAAGTTTCTCAGAAGAGGAAGTTTTTCCTGGATTATCAGGGTGAGCTCTAAATGCTATCATGTGTATTTTTATAAAAGAGAGACAAAAATTCTGATGGAGATGCACAGAGAAGAAGAGGATTTGAAATGCAGCAAAGATAGAAAGATAAGGCCATAAGCCAAGGAATGCAGATACCTCCCAGAAGCTGGAAGAGGCAGGGGACACATAGTCACATGGAACCCCCAGAGAGACTGTGCTCCTGCCAACATCTTGACTTCAGTCCTGTGACACTGCTCTCAGACTTTGATGATCCAGATTTGGGAGATTAAACTTCTGTTAGAATCAGCAAGTTTTGGGTAATCTAATGTAGCAGACATAGGAAACCAATGCACTCCACAATCTTAAGACACTATTTATGGAAGCATGATCTAATCTAAGGAAAGGCAGGAATGTAATTGGGCAAATTGCACAGAAAGCAAAATAGTATGGCCACTCCAGAGGATGTGGCAGTCAAATCCAATTTGTGTACAATCTCATGCTATGATTCTAATGACATCTTTTACTGCCCAGCTGCTTTCTGCTTGCCTGTGAATGGTGAGGCTCAACATAAGGTGAGAGATATTTTTAGGCTGTAGAACGTAGCCTATTTTCTAAGTGGCTCCATTATCTCCCAAACTTTAGAGCTAGGAGAAATGGCAGAAGTAAGCAAGAAAAGAACAGTAAGCACAGGCATTAATAATTTGATCAATGTCATAGGAGCAAGATAGAGACTCAGAATTAGAGAAGTGTGAATATACCTTGCATCAAATGGGAAAAAAACTACAGAGGTGATCATTATAATAAAGGAATATAAGGGACACCATATTGTTAGTGCACATATGCTTGGGGAGTCAGAAAATATTTTGCAAAAGAAATGATATCTGTGTTGGGACTTGAAAGATGAAAGAGTAGGTGAGATAGGCAATAGATTGTCCAGACCTCTTCCTGGACCACAGCAAAACCCTACTATAAGCTACATTTATCTTTTTGTTTACAAATAAATTTGAGTTCCATGAATTCAGAGACTCTTTCCCCCTATATTTTTCAGATTGTAAAATAGTTCCTGAACACATAATAGGTATATTCATAGGGTGAGTAAGTGTTCTTGGTAGGTTAGAAAATAAGACTTGTGATAAATAAAAGTAATAAAAATGCTTTTGAAGGGCTTTTTTTCATGAACTTTTAGGTATGGTACAAGTTATTGAGATAACATTTCTTGAAGATCGTCCCTCCATGTTGCAAATATGACATTACTTGGATGGCACTGGAGAGTCAACATATGCTTGAAAGTATATATTTTTCAGGATGGGAAACAAATAAAATCTAGTAGAGAAAAAAATATCATAGTTAAAAAAATAGGCTTTTTGTTTAATTTTAATAATTAGTTGTTAACTTGAAATATATACTATACTATCAGAGCCAATTCATCGTGAAGGTTTTATACTCTTAAGCTTATAAATCACACACAAGCAAAACATGGTTGTTCCCTTCTCCTTTTTATTTTTGTAAACTTCTTTTTCCAATAAAGCAAGAAATGAGTTAAGAATTATGACTTCCATGAAGAGAGTACATGAAGGAAAAGCTATGTTTTTCTTCCCTGAACTTTGGTTGGCCTTTAATAACTGTTTTCTTAAATAAAATGCAGCATTTAATGGCTCAACGCTTCTGTTAAAGCTGTCAGGCCTGTTTCTTGAAGATGAGCTAAAACATTTCCTTCTGTTTATAAATGAACAAAAATGAAAAGAATTTTTGACCAAGACATATTTTGAAATACAAAAAATATTTTGAATTTTTAAACAGAATATTTTCTCATGACTCTTGAGAAATGGTCCATTGTTAATTATTTTCTTTTAGGTAGAATATTATTTCCTTTATAATTATGTGTCTGTCACTGTTATTTTTTAAATGTGTATGTATTTTTCCAAATATAGAATCTCTCTGGTCTTTAAGAATCACACATTTGTTTTTTTGTGAACATCTTTTATGAGTTTGTAGTTTGATTGGTGTTGATGCCAGAGAGCTCCTCAAGGTTAAGTTGTTAACACAATTAATGGTTGAAAACTTGCTCTACTTGGAAACATTCATGACTGAAAAATCTGAGGAAGTTTCTAGTTCTTATTTTAAATACAATAAATTGGACTTAGTGACTATTCTTATATGTTCAAATCAGAAATGAAAGCACATCTGTCATTCAATAAGTGAAACAATCAATGCATAGTCCATTAGTCATTTTACAGATTCCCAAGTGAGAATCAAATGTATGATGTTATATTATCAATTTCACTTTATGTAAGTTTTACATTTAATTAGTCATATGTATTATTAGACAATATTTTTTAGTGGTGGTGGAAATGTTAAAGTAAAAATTGGGATAATAATTTTGTTTTGTTTTATTACTTGTAATACTAATCTAGAAATTTATAAAATATTTGAAATGTGGTTTTCCTAAACATTTAAATTCTTATGTGGACATTCATGACAAGAAACATAAATGGTGAAATGAAAACAGTGTCACTTGAAATCCAAATTTTTGAATTATAAGCCACAGAAACTTAAGGAAAGTCATTCATTTCTCTAAACTCCCCCCTTCCTAAGCTTATGATTTAAAGAATAACATAAAATAGAATTGCTAAATGTATAGATATTATTACTATATATGTGTCTGTCACATTTTAGGATATATAAATATATATGAAAATCTAACTATAAATTTGTGGATCAGTTTCTACAATATTGCTTTAGAATATTTTATTGTCTTGAAACTCAGAGTAACTTTCTCTTTAAATTTAATCTTTATTGTAAACTATTGATGCATAAAATCACATAGAAGAAAAATATAATTGCATGTCTTGAAGTACAATAAAAAAGCAAACCTTTGTGAATTGCCATCCAACTTAAGAAAATACACTATGACACTTGAATGCCACATTGCCTTTCATAAACTTAACATGGATGAGTACCTCTACAAACCATTTTTTCAAAGGATTCCATTGTACATGGACAAAAAATATTCCTCCTATTGAAGATGTCTAGCCATTTCTTCCCTTCTCACAGAGAAAATCCTTATCAGCAAACAAACTTCAGTAACAATCAATTTACCAGAAATGTTTGATTCAATTCAGTTCTTTAGGTTCAAACATTAAAGGGCAAACATGAAATATCTTTTGACAAAATATGTAGATATACATTCTTTTCTCCTTTTCTCTGTAATTCAACACATTTGCAAAGATGTTTGATTTCAAAGCATTTTTCCTTGTGGTATTTCTCTATTCTCAAAAGGCAAAGTACTTTGACTTTTATTATGCAAATAAATAAACAGAACATTTAAGTGTTTGCTATACATTTATTCCCAAATTGGTATACGATGGCTTTTAAATATTTAAAAAAATATTTATTTTTTTTAGTTTTAGGTGGACACAATATCTTTACATTATATTTATGTGGTGCTGAGAATCGAACCCAGTGCCTCACGCATGCTTGGCGAAGGGGCTACCACTTGAGCCATATCCCCAGCCCCATACATTTATTTTGTTTATTTACTTTTATGTGGTGGTGAGGATCGAACCCAGGACCTCGCACATGCTAGGCAAGCACTCCGCCGCTGAGCCACAACCCCAGATCCATGCCCCCTCTCCACTTTTAAATATCTTAAGTAACATATTTTATGATTTTACTTTCCTTATTTCCAGTGGATAGTGTGGTGGAAACTCACATAACGGGTTCTTTCCAGTTTTTGTTTTTATTTAAAATTTGACTCTAATTCCTTTTTGTAATTGTTGCTCTTGCTATAGTATAATTGTACATAATAGTGGGATTCATTGTGCCATATTAGTATGTGGAAATAACATAATTTCATTCCCCAGTACCTTCCCTTTTCCCTCCACCTGATCCCTGTGTTCTACTCTGCTGATCTGCCTTATATTATTATTATATGTAATGATATGTAAAATATATATATTCACACGAACACACACACATACACACACAAGTGGATTTCACTGTATTATGTTCATACACAGACATGGCATAATTGGTAGATTTTGCTTCAAAACGTAACTTTATAACATGTATTCCAAGGATTTGAATTGTGTATAGCTATTATTCTGGCAATTAGTTTTTCATACATAGGATATGAATTTCCAATATGTTGCCATATAATTTGTTGGAAAGAGATTTATGGATACTCCTAGTCCACAAATGCACTGATTCTTTATATTTTATACAGTAAGTATACTTTGCAGTGGAATACATATTTCCATGGTTTTATTGAAAATGTCTTTATTTATTAAAATATTGTTTGGAATTAAATATGTAGAAACAACAGTGGAGATTAGATTCCTGTAATCTGCATTTAATATCATCTGCATTTTATATATTTCAAACCTGTATTACTCCTTCAATCCACTGAGAGTCAGATTGAAGAGATATAGCAATACATTCATGTCATTTGTAGTTGTCTATTTTGAAATTTTGAAATTATTGATGTTCTCACAAATTATGACTATCCTTACCATTTAAAAAAACTATTTAACAGGGTATGTATTTAAATATCATTATCACCTTTTCATAATTCAAGTCTCTTGATGATAACATAACTTTCAGATAAGATCAGTAAAATCTTCTTTGATAGAAAATTTCCCTCACTAAAGGGCTTTTCATATTAAGATCTATGTACAGAAACAACAAAACATTATATAAATGCAATTTCAACTGTATTGTTCCTTAGTACAATATAACTGTGCAAACATTTTTAATGATATGTTCAAAGAAAGAGGTACTCATTATAAATTGTACACTACTCTTTAAAGTATAAACACTAATGTTTAATATCTTATTACCTCTGTGAAGCAGGTACTCTACATCACTACTTTGGCTCCTTGATAATATTGGTAGATCCTCTCAGCTAGTCTGGTAAGCATAGTTGATGTTTAAAATATATCATTACAACCGTTTATTAGGATGTATTCAATTTATGTTAGGAATGGTTTCAGAAGGTACCTTTTGACAATTATTTCTACCAATATGTTTTAAAATATGTCTAGACATGGGATTTTTAAGTGAATCTTTATTCTTCATAGAATATATGAAGCAACTAAGGTTTTTATTCATATGATAGATATACTATGTCAACTTATTATATAGTATTTGTTGTTTTATATCCACGTTGCTCATAATACTCCCTAGCATAATGTTTTTCATATTTGAAGTAATTGTTTTCACTAAAATTGTCATAATTTATACTATTTTGTTTTAATACTCAAATTACTGACATCTAGAAGCCATAAATCATTTAAAATATGTAGTAGCTGCTGTAGTTTCAAGAAGTTTCATACAAATTCAATGTTCACATAAGTTTGCTTGTTTCTCCCCATACAAGATAATTGACTGCACTCTGTGAATCCCATCTGTCCTTTCCTAAGACCCATGGCAAGAAGCAGTGAGGGTGGCCTTGTTTTCTAAAGAGCTACAGCCAGTAGGATATGAAATATGACTAGCCATTCCTATTTTAAAACAGAACTCTTCTTCAACTCTGACAGAATTTAACAAACCAACTGCCTAAAGGAAATGAAATGTTAAGCATATTGAGTGGACAAGAAATGTACCAAGTTGCCACCGGTTAAGAAATGTACAGACTCTCTCTTGACTTGAAGGCTGTTTTATTGAATTATAGGCAAATTCTTGCATTGGAGCAAAGTCAATAAGAATTAAGTTAATATTGCCATACATAGAAAGGAGGAAATATATCTAAGAATTTATGATTTATATGCTAATGTTTTTCTTTTAAGTTAAATACATAATGCATAATTTGACATTTTATTCTTTTTGCATTTTTAAGGTCTGGAAAACTAAGAATTTCTAATACATGAAGTCAGATTCAGGAATTGAAAGTTTTATGAAAATATCTATTCATATGTATATTTATATATGTATTTATAGTACATAAACATACTATATTATTTATCATGATTTATTGGCATGGTTTCTTGAAATTGTAACCTAAGTGTTAAGGATCACCTATTTTTTTTAGGTATACTTTCACAGAAATCATGTCTTCTTAAACATAACCATGTTTTCATCTTCTCACTTTCTTTAGTTATCATACGACAGAATTCCCTCCATGTCTGTCATTTGCTACCTTTAAATGACCAAGCTTTGCAACTTTTGCATTCCTAGAAATTTCTTGTTCCAGGCAACCTAATCCTTTATGCCATAATGATACATTCATTTTACTTGGTAACACTACCTCAAATTCTGAAATCAACACATGGACAATATGCACCCTTTGTGCTCCTGAATTTGTTGAGTGTCTTCATGAAAATAATTTTGTTAAAGATTCATAGGTTGCTCAAGATTTAATGATTCATAATGATGAAACCTAAAATTTCCACTGAAGAAATTTACACCCATGACAAGTTACTGAATTGTCATGACTGATTAATGGCACAGTTCTATGTGAAACAAATCAACTTGGGATTAGGTCGTTATTTTTTTCTTTTAATCATTTTGGTAACATCATTTATCCTGTTTGGAAAATTGATAGAAACTCCAAAATATGGATGCTTCTTTAAAATTATGTTGTTAAAATGCACAACACGATTAGCTGAACAGAAATTAAGTAGACCTTAAATGAGCAAACAAGTGTAGTGGTGATTAACATAGTACTTATTAGAGAAATTAGAAATTGTTGTTTTTCATATGAGACTCATGTGGGAGATCTATACTAGAGTATAGAACAGGCTAGAGTAAAAAAATGAATAAGAAATACAAGGTGATGCTTCAGATAATAAGAAGATAATATGACTCTACTCCCTGGAAAGGAGATGTGTAGAAAAATGACACCAGTGGATTAAATTTCTGTTTGTCATTTTAAATTTTCAGCAATTAGAAATAAAATGACAGTTATATTGGTAGGAAAATAACTTAGTTCTATGCATGATGAAATTTAAAAAGGAAATTTTGAGGAAAATATACCCTGACTTTGTTTATCATGTATTTTTACTTAGTGTTTCATTTCCCTGGGTTCTAATTACATTTTTTTCCTTTTTGCTTCTTAAGGGAAATATGGGCGTATCTACAATGCAATTAGAAACTCAATAGATTTTTAGCTTGAATTGTAAAGCAAAGTCTCCTTTATTAATAGTTCTTTGGAAGGTATATGTTTCACAGTTGCTCCTGGAAGAGTTTTTCCAAAATATATTGAGAAGTTTTCAGTCATCTTGAATTTTGTATGTCATGAATGGAAACAAATTATATTACCAATTACCCTATCAGATAATAATTCAAAATAATTAATAGCAAGTGACCCTTGGTATTTTTTTTTAAAAAAATTAGACTTATACCCAATGGTTAAGAGGTATTTTTTATATCTGCGATATTTTGACGAAATGTGCAGAAATGTTCTTGCTAGATCTAGTTTTTTCACCTGTCATTTCTCTGTTCCCAGTTGCCAGGCAACCATTCTGATAGCTTGCATCAACTTACCTTATCCTAAGCATGTTCCTTTGCCTGTCTAGGCCTGACATCATCTCTGTCTTAGAAACACATTGCTGTCCCTAAAGTAGGAACTTTGAAATGCAATTAAAAACCAACAATAAAAGATGAACTTCACTTACGTACAATTACATGTGTTTATATATAACATAAAATAAATACAGAGATATTATATCAGAAATTTTTAACTATGACCTTCTTCTACAAAAATTGATCTTCCTGAGAACAGAATATTTCAATTAATAAAATAGTAAATAACGTTAATTCTGAGAAGCACACCTGATGCTAAACCAAAAAAATTCTGAGTCACAAGATACTTTTCTGATAAAAGGAATCTTGAAATGCAAAAATTTATTCTATGATGAACAGAGATACATATAATTGGACAAGTGAAGTACTTCACAGAACTGAAGTCACAAATGTCTACAATGTCGGCAACCTGCATATCTTCCTATGGCTAAGCCTTCAGCTAAGGCTTTCTGACCTCTGTCATTAGAAATTATCAGTTACTCAGAACCTCTTAACTCCCCCACACCCCTGCCTTTTTCTAAGAAGTTTCCTCATTGCTTTGCTAGTGAAGAAGAAACACAGGGAACTGCTGTACCAGAGGCTATGATTCTGCCCATCAGGAGAAATGGGGATTTTTTTGTTTGTTTGTTTTAATATGTTTTTAGTTGTAGATGAATACAATATATTTCTTTGTTTATTATTTATTTATTTGTTTGTTTGTTTATTTATTTATTTGTTTTTATGAGGTGCTCTACCACTGAGCCCCAGCCCTAGCCCCTCTTAAGACCATTTTAATGGAACACTTTATTTGCCCAAGTGTCTGCTGCATTATATTGTTAGTTTTTTTTCTAACAATGATGAATTATAAGTTTTTTTCACTTATAAAAGCCTTGTTTCATCAATTATTGGTATTTTGTTCTTTGAAATAATGAAGATAATCTTATTTTTGTGTGTATACTGATTTTACCAGTACGTTGTTAAATGGTACATTTGTTAAAGTATTTTTTATTTAAGTAATAAGATTGTTAGAAATGTTTGTTTTTCTCCACTAATTTCAACTTGGAATTAAAAAAACTTTTAAAATGCCTTTAATTTTAAAAAATTTGGAAAAAAGCATTTTTTATACTGCTCTTTATTGTACTGAAATGTAATCTGATTCATTGAAAAGGGAATGTAATTAATTTTTTCATGTGTGATGTACCAGTCTTGAGATGATTTAAGAACACATAAAAACTATAAAATTTAGAACTTCAGATTTCAAATTTAGGTCCTAGTTTTCTAAACTATTGTGCTAAAGTGGAAATCTGCTCTATCAAAATCATCCTTGGATGACAAAATATTAAGCATTTTAGGATTGTTTAACCATAATAAAAACTGCAAGATTTACTCTTCTTTATATAGTATGAATTATATTAATTTAACACAAATTCTTATTAATTTAATGTCATCTAATGTTCTATTTATTTTAAAATAAGTATAACTACATATTCTGTTTAGGCAATGTTATAGTTTGCCATAACATTCAACTGAAATATAAATACATGCATACTCTGATCTTGATGATTATATTTCACTTGAGAAAATCCTCATCAGGAGCAAAACTACACAGAAACCTCATCATTTTTAGTGATCTACTTTAAGAATCTGAAAAAGTTTATCTCTTTTCAACAAGGGTGACCTCAAACAGATCAAGAATAAACAAGCTTGTTTTACCTCATAACTTACTTGACAAGTACATTATAATTTCACTGTTTAAGATCTGTTCAATGTTAAATATTTCTAGTAAATCTTGCAATTAAAAATTATTTCTGGATATATTTATTCTTTGAAATAAATGATAAAGATTTTTTAGTAAGTCATCCAAACATATATTTATAAAAGAAGGTCATTATTATAACAATTTTTTAGTTTCTGTACTTCATGAGGATTTTTAAGGTTGATTCATTAGGAAAGGGGACAAAAAGGCAAATTCAAAAGGATACATAAACAATTCTATATGCATCTGATTTATTATTATGGTTGTATTTGATTCTAATAAAATGTTTTTCATTGATGAGAAACCCAAACTTGGGCCAGGCACAGTGGCACACACCTGTAATTCCAGCAATTAGGGAGGCTGAGGCAGGAGTATTACGAGTTCAAAGCCAGCCTCAGCAAAAGTGAGGTGCTAAGTTACTCATAAGACTATTCCTATTTAAAAATAAAAAAAAATAGAGCTTGGGTGTGGCTCTGTGGTCGAGTGCCCCTGAGTTCAATTCCTGGTACCAAAAATAAATAAATAAATAAATAAATGCTTTCCCTAATGTATCTGGAGAGAAAATAATTTTGCCTAATATTTTACCTTATTTTGATTACACAAAATGAAAACAGTGACCGTAGAATGTTTAATTTTTTCATGCCCCCCTTGCTGAAGTTCTGGAATTTGAATCTTAAAGGGCATAGAATAGCCCAGTTTTCCAGTAATTATTTTAATTCCCATTAGGATTTTATGCCAATTATTTAATCAGAAATGAGAGTCTGGCTATTTTTTCTCATTGTTTATACTATGAAATGAATTTAAGGAATATACTTGGAACTCTGGTAGACTTCATGAAAAGTTTTTTGGAAGTGGGAGAAGAGCTTCAAATGTCTTAATGCCCATTTAAATTTTAGCTAATTTAAACTTATAAACATTTTTCCCTAAATGAAACACTCACCCCCCATGCTTCTGAAATAGTATTTTGAGACCATCTTTGGGAACACTTTTTATAGATTTGACTTCTGGAAAATATAAGAAAAAGATGAAAAAGAGTCTTATTTCCATCAAATTATACTCTTTCCACAGGTATTTATTAATGAAGGAGTGCTAATTAACTCTAAATAGTCAATGTTTTGATACAGAGTCTCTATCCCATTTCTTCTTGGTTTTAAGCCCTCTCTATTTTTGTGTAAATTATTCACACAAGTAGCAGAGGAATAACACAGATGAATTCAAGAAAAGACACAAATACTTGCAGGAGAGGATGGTTTTACCCAAGTTATTTTAGATCAAAGCCTAATGGATCCATTTTGAGAAATTCTACACAATAAAAGGGGGTTTGTTATCACTAAACCTACTAATTTAGTTCTCTAAATATGGATAGGTGCTGAAAAATTGTAGTAATTTATTACTATTTCCTCTAAAAGTAAGCTGCTCTTATTTTCAAGCACCCAGTAAATTAGATGTTTCTTATTTTTCCACAATGTTCCTAAGGGAATACAAAGGGCAGCTTTAAAGAAAGCGCCATATGCATGAGTCCTGTATTGCTGAAAAAGTGTTGCTTCTGCTTCTGGGGTTATTGAAAACACATTTCACAGCTATAGATTAAAAGGAAAGAATCTACTCAATGAAATACAACTATAGTCTATGTGTAACCAGCAGAAGATTTTTAAGGCAAGGTTTTATTAGATACAAATATTGAAATGTGAAACAAAGTTATAATGAAGAACACTGCAGAGATGAATACAATGACAATGAGAATACAGTTTACTGATTCTGTTTTTCAAGAGTTGATAAGAAAGAAAAGCCATGTTAATAGAAATGTATTTGTAAAATTAAATGAACTAAGCGTGGTTGCTTTCTTTCTTCTTTCTTTTTAACAGTATGAAAGAAGTAGGGGTAGGCCATAAGCAGTGGAGAGGTCTCACGTCATCTACCTGCAAGCAGTGTCCAGTGGTCTATTCCAGTCCTGTCTGTGGTTCAGATGGCCATACCTACTCCTCTCAGGTAAAAACAAATAGTTCCTTAAGGGGACCTTAATATGTTTATTTTTGAGTTTAGATCCCACTGGGGGCACCTTATAATATGCTATATTATTTTAAATACATTTTTTTGAAAAAATCTTAATTTTTAAATGTGTCCTGAGTGTTTTGGGTAAACAGTTGTAAGAGGTCTGTGTCTGTCTGCTAAAGTTTTAAGGTGCACATAGAAAAGTAGCTATTGTTAAAAGAGGGAATGGATGTTTCTGGGTCTTCTCAACATGCCTTGGATCTTGGTGAATGTAGCGTGGTGCAGGACCTCAGCTTTGTGTGTTTACAAAATTCATATTGTTAGTACCAGGGAGAATGTACCTAATTACATTATCAAAGCCCACATAAAATGACGAGCAAATTACAAAAACTTATTAAGTTACAATGAAGGATAGAGGTTGTGATATCCAAACTGGTAGGTAGAGCTACGTGGGAATCAAATTTTAATCCTAACTTTACGAAAATTGATGGCTGAATAAATTGAATCAGTGGATTTATTCAATGATTTTTTTCTGGAATCCAGCTAAGACAACTCTATGTATTTCTTTGCTTTAGAAATATAGTATATATTCCAAAAGTGCTGATATGTTTGTGCCAAAGATGTCATTATCCCTAGAAAGTGCTAATTGTATCTGTTTGGTACTGCTTTTAGGATAGTCCTGACAGATGGTCCTTCTTCTTATAACTTGACTTTACCTTTACACCAATTTGCCATCATAGATGATTTCCATAGGTCTGAGACTATGTTGGAGGACTTATTTGATGATCCCTATTTTTTAACCTTTATTTTGTTTATTTAGTTTTATGTGGTGCTAGGGATCAAATTCAGTGCCTCACACATACTAGGCAAGTCCCTTGTTCTTGGATAGGCAGAATTAATATTATCAAGATAACCATACTACCAGAAGAATTATACAGATTTAATGTAATTAAGTTGCACTAAATTGCAATTAAATTGCATTATACAGATTTAGTTCAAAATTCTAATGACATTCCTCATAGAAAGAGGAAAAGCAGTCATGAAATTCATCTGGAAAACCAGACCCAGAATAGCTAAAGCAATTCTTAGCAAGAAGAATGAAGCACATGGCATCACTATACCAGACCTTAAACTATACTATGGAGAAATAGTAACAAAAACAGCATGGTATTGGCTACAAAATAGACTGGTAGACCAATGGTACAGAATAGAGGACACAGAGACAAGCCCGTATAATTACGGTTATCTTTCATTAGACAGAGGCACCACCAAAAATATACACTGGAGAAAAGATAGCCTCTTCAACAAATAGTGCTGGGAAAACTGGAAATCCATATGCAACAAAATGAAATTAAACCCCTATCTCTCACCATGCACAAAACTCAACTCAAAGTGGATCAAGGACCTAGGAATTAAACCAGAGACCCTACATCTACTAGAAGAAAAAGTAGGCCCAAATCTCCATCATATCAGATTAGGCTCCTACTTCCTTAACAAGACTCCTATATTGCAAGAATTAAAATCAAGAATTAATAAATGGGATAGATTCAAACTAAAAAGTTTCTTCTCAGCTAAAGAAACAATATCAGTGATGTGTATAGACAGCATACAGTTTGGGAGCAAATTTTTATCACTTGCATATCAGATAGGGCACTAATATCTGGAGTATATAAAGAACTCAAAAATGATGATCACTATGTCATTAAGTGCTTAAACACAGTCCTCATAAATGCATTTGTGGTTAAGTAAATTCATTCTTGTATATTTCCAGTTCCATAGGGTACTCCATTGTTCTTCATGTGTACTGGGCACACAGTGAAGCCTTAGCTTACAAATAAAGTGTTTCTATCAATGTTGTTCCTAAAATTGATTTTCAACATAATCTATATTTGATATTTATTTACATGTGTTATTTTCAGTAAATGCTTTATTTATATAGGAAGATTAAAAATATGGTTAGAATGAATACATGGCTCTTCAGAAACCTCAAATCATCATCTTTATTGTTGCCCATACAAATTTAACTTGGCCACTTTTGCACTTTGAACCACCCATTCTCCTCTTAATTGTTTTCACTGACACCAGGAAAGGGGAATTGCATAAAACAATAAAATTAAACAGAACTCTTAGCCTCACAAGAAATTATATTAAATTCTTGTTACTGTTTTTAAGTTTGTTGTTATTGAAATTCAAATTAGGACTTCCAGGGTTTATTTTCCCTCCCTTAAAGAGAAAGTATTGCTCTAGGCTATTTAAACTAGATCAAGACCAAAGATCACAAAGGCATGCCTTCTTGAAAAGGTCATTTTATGTTTTCCAACATTCACTATGTTTGAACAACTCTTGGGGCTTGTTATTTATTTCATGGTAACGGTGAGCTCCAAATCCCATGCTGACTCTGATGGTCAACTGAGCCCCTCCAATGACATTATTAATCTGGAAGCTGAGTAGCCCTGAGATGGTACAAGTTGTCCAGAAGACAGATACTTTGAGTCCTGGATGTCAGACACTATAGGCAGGTTGGAATATCAGTTTCATTCTTATTCATGTTTCTGTATTTTGGACCCCCCCCAAGTTTATTTATTTCAGTTAAATGACAAGACTAGGGCATAATTTTTAAAAATGTCTGTTTTTTATTACAATGTGACCAATTTGAATATTATTTGATCAGAGTTCAGACTCAAACTTGTTAGCTTTTCTAGAGTCTCAGCAAAATAAAAACTTCATACACTACAAGACAAATGAACAGATAAAAAACTATGAAAATATAGGTTGAAAAAATATTGGAACATTTGTAATTTTTATAAGAAATATTTTTGTAATATCATCTTTTATTACTCTTAAGAAAAATTATTGACTTTTGTGGGATGAATGCTTAGTCTTTTTAAAAGACCAATGATTGTTGAAATTTTGAAAATTCAGCAATGTCATAAAAAAATGAAAACATAACTGTTCAAGTTTATTTGAGAGGTACTCATTCTTAAAATTGACACAAAAATGAAGGTCTTTGTTTCTTTGTTTCAGGCAAAGTCTATTTTGATTGTATGTTAAGCTTCTTTAAGAGAGAGAAATTTTTCCCCAGTATGGAATCTGTGTTTGCTTTTGAAATTGCCTATGTGTGTGTGCACCTGCATTGAAGGAAAACAAATGGAAAGCTTATCCATTTTATACTGGAGTTCTCAACCTAGCTGCAGAGAATTTGCATAAATGGTTCAAGATAAGGCCCCACACATATAAATTTTACATGCTCCCCAGGTAACGTTTATGTGTAACTATGGTTGAGAACCATATGTATACATATGTTTATGTATATGTGTGTGTGTATATATATATATGTATATATTTGTTATATACTAGAATAATAACGCAATAACAGCATTAAATAAGTATTTATATTATATTCTAATATAATATTCCACTTTAAATTTCAACATTCTATGATGTTTTATTCTTTTGGTCATTTACTTTTCCATTATTAGGCCCATTTTTACTGAACTTTTAATGGCTAATAATTTTGGTAACAGAGTTACTATATGTGCATTTTGAAAGGTAGATGATTCCTGACACTTCAACATTAAAGTTTGCTATGTTGAATCTATTAGTATTTAGGATTTAATTGTCCCACCTTCCTTCCCCTAAATACTTCGAGCTGAGATCATTTTATGGTAGGAAAATCAATATTTGGAAATGCAGGGTACTATTTCTATTTAAACTGATTTTCAGCATAGCAGAGGTTTGACTTTTGGCTTAGGTATGCCAACTGGATTGAGGTCACACCTCCAGCACATCAGCATGATAAGTTACTGGGATAATCTCTCATAAAAGCACTGAACATGAAAAAAAAATACACATGAAATTCATCATAAAATCCCATATTTAAAAGGAATGGAACAGGATGACAAGGGCCATCCTGGCAAAGGTCCCTCGTCTGACATCATGTTCTGTGAGATAAATCTCTATAACTGAGGATAGTTCTAATGTTGAGAAAAGCTGTCCTGTCCTTACACTGATTTAGATTCCAGAACTCCCTATCCTTACCTCTGAAGACATCATGAAACACAAAGATATATTCTTTTTTCTGCATTTACTGGGAAAAATATGACTTCCTGGATCCATTTAAAATGGGAACAAGAAGCTAAAAGGCACTATCAAAACAGCCTGAGGGGTAGAACATTATTTAATATGTCTAAAACCCTATCCCCGGTGCTTTAGAATAATCTCACACCCATTCATTTATTTAAATATGAACATTTTTTTGTGAAGCTCATCTGTGCTGTGCTTGAGACATTTAACATTGTTTTAATAGAAATTCAGCCCTCTCTTTTACACTGGCATTTGATCAGATTTGTCATATTTAATTAAATTATATGACTATGATTTTAGTTGACCGAAGAGATTTTAGGAAGCAAAAAGTGTCATGGATGTAGCATAAACTTCTGACAGAAATACAGGGTTTGAAGTCACTAGGAACCCAAAGAGTACAGCATGGTGTGGCTTAAGTTGAAGGAAAAAGTGTAATGTTTTATTGTTGTCAATCAAAAAATCACTCCTTCAGGAGAATCTAAACAATATGCACTTGTCTGTAAATATTTCATGTTTGTGTTAAATATCATTATCAAGTTAGAAGTGAAAGATGATTTTTTTGTCAGTAGACTTAGAAATAATCTGTGAATTATAATGCTTAAATATTTGTAGAGAAATATAGAGTATAAATAAATTCTAACTATTTTTTGTCTTCAATCCTGGGTTTATTTTCTGTTCATATTAATGATTTGAATATATAGAATATTTCATGATCTATATATTGTGTTATTTTATCATTAGTGTATTTCAATTTACACATAAAGGTAAGCAAAATGATAATTTATAGCCATTAAAGACTTTTCTCTTTGAGAAAGGAAAAGGATACATAATAAAATTAAATTTGAACATAAAAATGAAAAACATTTTATGAAAGGATTAATATATTAAACCAACTGCTTCTATTGTTAAATAAAGGATTCTTTTATCTTTTCATTAACAAATAATTCTGCATAGCCTTTCTGTGACAATGGAATGCCTTGCTTTATTTTATTTGTTATTATTATTTTATTGTTTTATTGTTATTTTATTATTCGAATTCCATTTCTACAACTTATGCTCAAGAGATTCAACTTAATTTCCATGATCATATTACACTAAGAAGTCTGGTATATTTCAGTATGGTGAGCATCTTGGAAGACAGTTGCTGAGGTACTGAGTGAGCATACTCCTTTTTCAGGGTTCATGCTCTGCTCTGTCCACCTTTAGAACTCACCTGCCCTTCCCCTCCAGGAATGAATTATTTTATATCTTTCTTTTTAACCTTAACATGGACAGTACATAGACTTACCTCCATGGCCTGATCAAGACTCTTGAGTTAGTATATTAACCCCGATGAGGTTAGGACAAATTTATATCTTGATACATTTTTTTATTTCTTAGATACATAACATTTTTAAGCTTGTAATCTTCTTATGTATTAGCCACTTTGTATCAAAATGGCCTTTTAAAAACTAAATTGATATTATTCTAAGATTTATGAAATTCTATTAGTTTACTTGATTATTATTATTAGTTTACATGATTCCTTAGAAAAATGAGAAGCTAGACAATCCATGTGTCTTTTCACACACTCATATTTGAAATGTTGATCATCTATAATATCTAAACCTGAACAATGTTGATCTACTTGTTCTATTTACTCACTTGCCAATTTCACAACACACTGGGGGAAATAAATGTGTTACCATCCATTCAAGTAAGGAGTTTGACATATATGAGCAATGAAAAACCATCAAATTCAATGAATATTCTGAAACCCTCCCTTATTAAGTGGTAATAAATTATTTGACAGTGTTATGAATCCCTTATCATTTTCTGCCTTTTTGCCTTAAATCCCTGAGTGACCATCACTTCAGCAATGACTATGGCACCATCAAAGAGAGGCTTCCAAAAGAACATGTGTGTTGTGCCAGAAAACTTTAGTACTATAACCCCAGACCCTGGTCTAGATGTAGGGATGAGGTGAGCATAGGAGTCAAAGCAAGGGATGCCCTGTATTTGGGGGGCTATTTTTTGTTTTAACTTTTTTTTTGAGACATGTTCTCACTATGTTGCCCTAAACTGTGTGGCCTAAACTCCTGAACCAAAGTAATCCTCCCACCACAGATAGCCTCTCATGTGGCTGGGACATCGGGCATGTTCTGCAGTGCCCAATTTTTTATATTTTTGTCTTCCATTTATAATAACTTGTGTTTTCATTTTCATTATGATAATGCATGACCTTTTATTACACTAACTTTCATAAGTTCATATATACATATATGAATATGTGTGTGTGTATATTTAAACATGTATCCGAACTTTTCATGATGCATCTAAATTTATATCTTGATACATTTTCAAGCTTGTAATTTTCTTATGTGTAAGCCACTATGTATGAAATAATTTCGATATATTATTTCTCTTTTATAAATGAGAAATGGGGTAATTTGACCAATGTCACTCATTCTCTAAGCAGCTTTTCCATTTTTAAATGTGAACTTGAAGCAGATACACTTTTCCAAAACTTTTTTATTATTGGTATTTATTTTTCTACATTAATACACACAATTATTGTGATAAGTGTATCTACTTGAAACATTAAAAACGATAGCAATATATGGCTTTTACACCTAGGGAGTCATTTCTTCTTCTCTTAAAGCCTAAGATATAGCAATTCTCAAAATTGTATTTTCTAAGATTTTTACATAGTAGGTCTAATTTATCATTTTTATAGTTATTACTTTCTACAGAAATGAAATTTTCTACATTTTCTCCCAAAATTTTTAACATTTTAACTTTTAAATTTACATCTGATGCATAATTATTACTTTTAGTACATGGTTGAACTTTGTTTTATAAGAGGTAACTGACTGCTGGATCTTCCTATGTAGCACCTTGCCTCACTGGATTTCTTTGGTACTTGTGTCAAAAACAAAATGGCCCTAGAAGTATTGTTTTGTTTCTGTCTCTACTTTGTTTCAGTGGACTGTTTTTCTTAGGCTTGTACCATGTACCTAAGTTTTTTATATCTTATGCTAACTTTTGAATTCAGGGGCTGTTTTAGTCAGCTTTTGTGTCCCTGTGATTAAAAAAACCTGACAAGAACAACTTGAGGTGGAAAAAGTTGGTTTGGGACTCATGGTTTTCAGAGGTTTCAGTTCTTAGATTTGGCTATCGTAGATGAAGGGCCCCACAGAGGAAGGATGCTCAGTTCATGGCAGGTGGGGAAGATGAGAAAAAGGGAGGGAGAGGAGAAAGGGGCTGCAGGATGAGGTACCCCAGGGCACACCCTCTGTGACCCAACTGTCCAGCCATACTCCACCTGCCTGCAGTTGCCACCCAGTTAGACTCATTCAAACTAAGATGAAAGGTCTCTGGTTTCCATCTAATAATGCAATCATTTTATCTCTGAATGTTCCTGCATTGACAGGAACTTTTAGGGAACACTTTACATCCAAACCTATAAAATTTTTAATACTGTTTTGGTGGTTGTCGTTTGTATTTATGTATGAATTTCAGATTCAGTTTGTCAGTTTCTATAAAGAATCAACTAGAATTATGATTTGGATTTTATTGAATACATAGATAAATTCAAAGAAAATTAATATATGCCAAAAGTTGAATTGTCAACTCCACACACTTGTCTATCTCTTCATTTAGTTAGATTTCACAATTAATGTTTAGTATTTTTCTGAATAGAGGCCTATAATGTTTTTTGTTGAATTTAAAACTAAGTAATTTTGTTAGTGCTATTGTGAATTGAATTTTTATTTTTAATTGTTTTTAATATATTGTCATATAGTTCTTTTTCTATATTGATCTTATATGTTGCCACTTTTCTACGTTTACTTACTATTTCTAATGATCTCAGAATTTTCTGAATATCCAGTTTTTCTCTATATGAAAAAAAGGCAAATGTATCTCTTCCTTTCCTATATTTAATGTCTTTTACTTCATTAATTTGCCTTATTGTTCTGGCTAAGTAGTGTTTAATGTACCTTCTTGCATTAGTCCCAATTAAGATAATCTTAGGCATTTTCACTAGTAGGTAGAAAGTTACATATAGTTTTTTTGTCCGTGAAAAAAAATTAAAACCTTAGTAGAGCATAAGGAAATTTTAACCTGGATTTCTGCAGCCTTCATAGAATAGAGACATGGAGTGCCAATATCTTATGTTGCCAAATCTTATGCACCACCAAAAGAAAGGATTTATACTATATGCATGCACTCATGGAATTTTTGTATTAAATTTTATTTCTTAAATAGTAAAATATTTGCCTCTTAAATAAAATATCATCTTTTATAATATTTCACATGGTTTATAAGAGATTAGTTTCTCAAAATTTTAAAACATATAGAATATTCTTGAAAATACATATTCTTTAGAGAAGTATAATAATAATGACAATAGGTGTATACTAATTATAGCAAAAGTATTCTCAAGTAGAATTAGGTATAAATTGCTAAAATAATTGGGCAATGATATCTGGTATTTTACATGTTATAATTTAACCTTCAAAGCAAACTTGTAAGACATATTGGGTAGTGATCCTCAATATGCAGATAACTGAAAGGAATCCCTAGGAGACAGGGAACTGAGAAGCAGCAATGCTGGAGATGAAGCCCAGTTTAGAGCTCACACGGTTAACCACAGTGCTATACTTTGCAATAAAACTGCCAGCAAGATTCGAGTTGGTGGATTTTATATGTGTGGGTTTTAACTTCATGTTCTCCTTTGAAACATCAATTATTTATCATTTTTCCAGGATAAAGGAACCATGGGAGGTAATAGGAGAGATTTCAAGGAGTGATATACATTCCAACTCTTTAAAAACTTATATTGTAGGAAGGTAAATAGGTTATCCAATGTGCACCGATACCAGTAGCATGTTCCATTCTTATTCTGTTGGTATTAGTTATTCTAGCTAATGTATTCACAGAATTTCTAGGAAGTTCAAAAATCAATGTACATACATTCACTTTGGAAAAGCTCATTTCTTTTGTCAAAGATGCACAACTCATATCAACAACAACAAAAGAATCTAAAAAAAACCTAACATCTTGTGAATACCTAATATATTTAAATCAGTGTTCTAGGTTATTTATACAACATTAACAAATTAAATTAATGTGTTAATTTTATATGCATTAATTTATTCCTTTAAGAATTCTAAAAGATATATTCATTTGTTTTATCTACATTTCAAAGGTAGTCTGAAGCATAAAGATGTTTAATATATTATTAAGGACAGAGAACTGGTAAAGAGCAGGGATAATAATATTTTGTATCAACATGAATAAAAACATGCATGTTATAAAACTAATAATATAGCAAAATATTTTATATAATGGAGTGCACATATGGTATTTATTAATATGCTATATAAGTAATGAGGATAATTTGCTATAAAGATGTAATTTAAAAATTAATACAAAAAGGAATCATTTTTCTAAACAAGGAAAATGGTATGCTATAAATAATATGTACTTTATAAACTTGTAATAATATGAATTATAAAATGAACACAAAAAGATGTGGCTGTCATACTATTTACAGTTCATTCATAGACAAATTACATATTTTCCCACAATCTCTCTCCAGATTCAAAAGCCAACGACCTCAACAAATTCTGTAAACAATCAAAATACACTATAGAAGTTCAGGTAGTTGGTAGTTCCTTGAGCTTCCACCTGCCTTTTCTACCTGACATGAGGATTTAATATATATATATATATATATATATATATATATATATATATATATATATATATATCAAGATGCATTCATGATTGCATAAATATCACAACTTGATCTACAAGAGGCCTTAAGGTTACAGCTTCCAAAATAATTTACCCAGTGACCCAAATGCCTTCTTATATCAACTTTTCTGGTTGGATACTTCCTGTACATGAAGAACTCCCTGAAAGGTAGCCATAAATAATGACTCAGTTATCCCATCTATAAATATGTAACCAAGAATGGATTCATTTAAGAGAGATCTACTGTTAAATGAGGGGCATCTGATCTACTGGTAGTGTTTCTCAAAACAACTGAAGGACTCTTAGACCACTCCGGAGGCATAAGTCAACCAAACATTTTATTCATAAGGGTATAATGCAGGAGCAACAAGGGCATTCTGTGGAAACTAGAGAGACCAATTATGTTCCAAAACATTGGCCTGTCTGAACCACTACCAGGGGACTCAGATCTAGAATTGAGTTTAAATCCCTAAGATTCTCTTGAACAGCCTGACACATGGAGAGTCACAACAGCCAGATATCAGCCTATGGCTGCTCTTAGGAGAAGTAGCAAAAAAATCCTGAATAAGTACAAGAACATACATGCCCTCTTTTGGAACAATATTCAACCATCAAATGGTGTGTGAACTATGTGGAAGTGTGGGAGGTAGAATCAGAAATCTTTTTGAGTATACGACTTCAGAGACTAACCTTATCTAGACAATATCAGATTCTTGAAGTTGACAGGGAGAATGGAAGATCATTAAACACCTTGCTGATCATTACCTTATTTAGTAGATTTGGTGATAATAGGTACAGTATTGTCAGATTGCAGACTGTCCACAGGAACTCATGACCCAGATTAGTTTCAGAGGACATGATAATGGAACCAGAGTCACATGACCAAATGGGATATCAACAGCATTACTGGAAAAAAACAAAAAGTGTTAACAGACATTTTCACCTTAAAGAGTTCATTAGGTTGGTGGCAGTCCCAAAAGTAGGGAATATGGCACAGCTTGCTAGATGGCTTCCTCACCAGCTTCTTGGTTTACCTTATAGAAAGGACCAAGATAAAGGTCTGAGTGTAGAACATAGACTAGCCTATACCAAAAGGCAGTAAGGATACTACATTTTGGAGAAAATGAGCAAAGTCAGCAGTTTTTCTTCCCTGCTGGAGACCATGAGCCTTGTGGAGACACACAATAGTCCTAGGGAGCTTTATCTAGTGAGCAGGTCTTTGAACCTATTGGAGTATTCCCTAGTGACTGTTCTCCACAATGACCAAGGTAACTGCATTCCTGCTCTTTCATAAAATAATAAATAATATATGAGTGTTTAAAAGTGCACCTTAGTATTGGAGATATATGTAGAAAGATTTTCAAATTAAATGCATAACAACTTACTTTTTTCTTTCTAAATATTTCCTGACTTTGTGCTGATACTAGATGCATTTGATTTAAGTATTTTTCTCTTTTTATACAGTGCAAGCTAGAATATCAGGCATGTGTCTTAGGAAAGCATATCTCAGTCAAATGTGAAGTACGTTGCCCATGTGCTTCAGTTAAGTCCATGAGTACAAGCAGAAACATTAAGAGAGGTAAGTGATGAACATTTATTTGTAGCTTTATATTTGTTCCAACCTATTAAAAAGTTTTGCAATAAGTGACATTAAGTGCAGAATGAAATTTACTCTTATACATGTAGCTAACAGTTATTATGTCTATTTTTCTACCTTTTAGCCCCATAGCAAATAATTGTTTTTATATTTTTGACATTTCTTATCAGAATAAATAGGAAATCTAAAGAAAACCATTTCTTTTCAACGTGTTTACTATATGCCTTCTATAAATAATTATGTATGAAACGTGTCTTTTAGGTCTTGCTCTGTTTATTTTTATACTTATTTATTTCTATCATATATTGCATAGGTATAATTTCCTATAGAATAATTTCATAAATTAAACACTATTTTCTTGATTTGACACCAAATAAACTAATTCTGTGAGATTAATATAATGTATGTATTATAGTATAACTTTTGAATTTTCTTAGATTATTTATTGTAGTTTTTATGGTATTATTTATATATTTTATAATTTATCTATTGATTTATTTATTTGATACTGGAGATCGAATTCAGGGGCACTTAACAACTGAGACACATCCTACCCATTTTGTATATTTTTTTATTTAGAGACAGGGTATTGCTGAGTTGCTGAGGCTGGCTTTGAACTTGTGATCCTTCTGTCTCAGCCTCCCAGGCTGCTGGGATTCAGGCATGTGCCACCACACTTGGCCTTATTGATGATTTTTAAAAAGCCTCCATGGCTGTTAGTTTCATTCCTCCACAGCTCTAGATAAAGAAGGTAGTGTAGGGAATAGATGTTTCTTTAAGTCAAAAACTATTTTACAGATAACTATCAACATTTTCCATGTATTTTATAACTCTCTGACCCTTGTAATTAAAAATATCATGGGGTGCCTTTATTGTGGTAGAGAATTGATTTTTGCCTTTTTTCCCCCTCAAAAACTGTGAATAATAGATATGTAGACTAAAAAAATGTGTAGTTAATGTGAAATGCATTCAACACACTATACATTTTGTTGAACATGGTGTACCAGTCAGCTTTCTGCTATTGTGGCATAATATCTCTGATAATTAATTTATAAGGAGGAAAGGTTTATTTTTTTCAGAGTTTCAGAGCTTTCAGTCCATGGTGACTTGACTTGATAGCTACTGGGCTTGTAATAGTCCTCCTGTTTATCGTGCTGGGAGCACATGACAAAGGAGCTGCTCACCTCTGGGTAGCCATGAAGCAAAGACAAGGGGCCAGAGTCCCAATATGCCCCTGACCTAACTTCCTCCAAGGCCTCCCAGTGCCCAATTAAATGTTCCCCCACGCCCCTATCATGCCACAGGCTAGAGACCAAACTTTTAGGGACATTCAAAATCTAAATTAAAGCACTTGCTAGTCCATGTTATAGTCTCATAATGAATATTTAATAAAGGCATCTAATCTTCAATTATGTCACTTATATCAGACTTTACCCAATGAAGTTATATTTGAAATTACAAATTTAAAATTTAAAAAAAAATGTAATGACAAATTTAGCAGAGGAGACAGCGAGGTTTGTTTGTCCAAAGTAAATTACATAATTTGCAAACAACTGTTAAGTTAGTGCTAAAACTTGAGGTCACCAACAGAATGAGACTGACTGGTGGAAAGGGTGAAGTGGTCTTCTAGGACGTCTGATCTTTTATCCTCACTTTTGCTGCCTCACCCTAGTGTAGGGCCATCTTCAGAGCTCGCTTCCTTCTTTATTCCCTCCTCTGTATCCTGGATTTTCTCTCTCCATCTTAAGCCCAAATAAGGATTTCCAGCACCACTCTGAATCTATCAATCATCCCCCACATGATTCAGAATCAATTATAATTTTCCTTTCGCCAAGATTCTTTGATGCTTGAAACTTCCTGATCCCCACTCCCAATTTAGACATCGATTGATTTGAAGAAACAGCGGAATACATTTTCATCTGAAAAATAATAGGCATGAAATAAATCCTAGCACATTTGATATCTATGTTTCTTTCTTTCACTGGGAGCCTTTAATAACATCTGAGAAGTAGCTCTAATAAATATATATTTAGGATACTTTACAGTTCTTCAATAAGATTTCTCTTCAGTAATATTTCCTGCTTTTAGATTACTCATGAATGGGAACATATGTTGGAGATAGTATGAATTTATCATAATCTTCTAGAATTTGCATTAATATTGGAAGGTAACACATATGAGAGGACCCTTGTGAATAAACAATAATTATGTTATTATTTAAGTTTTCTGTACAGTGTTTATGTTAAAATGTCAAGAAAGAAACTTTTCTTAAAGTCTTATCATCAGGGGATAAAGATCATTTGTGTTCAATTGTGCATTGAGAAATAGGCAAGAGGAATTTAAACTAATCCTGCTCTGACAGATTGTCAGGGCAAAGTAAGTACAGGATTTTGCTAGCTGCTGTGGGAAAGCAGTGCAGAAAATTTTGAATGTCATTTCTCCACAGTGCCAATGGCCAAGAAACAAGGGAAATGTAAAACTGAGTTCCAAATCATTTCTAATCTTTCAACTGCCATTTATATTAGAAGCATGTCTTAGGTAAACTGTGCAATGCAGGAAATGCTACTTGATATTATCTCTGTTCTAGAAGAAGAGGGGAAGAAACAACTAACAATAAAATATTTCTTAAATCTTTCTGGCTTCCTCCATTTGAGGTTAAACTGACACCAGAGTATGTTTTCACCTTCTTCTTTGCAGAATGAATCATTTAAATCTGCTTGGACTGCAGTAAGACTAATAAAAATAGATTTCCTTTATAAAGAAAGTAGAGGAAAATTAATTTCTCCTCCATTCTCCTAATGTATTCCATAATGTGTTCCATGTATGTAGGTTCATGTGTCTATATCCAAGTAGCATAACTAAAAAACAATATAATTTACATTTCTTATGATCATGGATTCTGATTTTTTAAAGTAGATAATCATACCATTCTTCAATCAGAAACTTCTAGATTTCTTTCATAAATTTCTTCTTCTTTTCTCTTTCCCTTCATTTAAAAACAAAAGTACAGTCTTCAGTTCTGCAAAAAATATAGTGTTCATTAACAAAGAACAATTTTATTCAAAGATTACTGACCTTTCAGCTGATTTTTTTAAGTTCCCTGATGTTTTTATATGGCCAGGGAAATATAAGATTCATAGTTGTGAGCATGGACTATGAATAAGCCATTTTCCACATATATATTTAGCAATTCTAAATCATAAAAAGAACTTACAGAATCAAATACCAAGATAATTGGTAAAGACCTTGGAAAGGATTTATATTGTGGATGGTAAATCAAAAGAATTACCTTAGACAAATCTTAATTGCTCACATGGCAGTGATTTACAGATATAGTAAACTTTAGACTTAGGCATATCCAAAGTGCTCCCTTTGGTCACTCATTTGATTGGTTAGATGCAAGAGTTTATTTTAATTGTTGTTATTCTTATTACAAATTCAGATTTTCCCAAGTGTGAAATATTTTTCTTGATTCTGAGTCTTATATATCTCATCTTTTAGAATTTTATTCATTTTAAATAATGTCATTTTTAATATTTTTAACACTACCAACAAGTATCTAAACACACCATCACACTCCTAATAATTTGTAATACCAAATTTCAGTGGAAGCAGCCATCAAAACAAAGACAATACATAAAAGATTTCAGCAGATCAACTGAGTGAAAGGAATAGAACATAAAAAGGAAATAGATCACAAAAGTTATAGCACACATTCAAGGAAATCATATGTTCCTTCGGTTCTTGGATGCAGAGTGCTTTTTAGGGAAACATGCTGCAACCATTGCCAGACACGAAGGCTCTGGTTTTAATTCATTGAATTCAGACACACAAAGAAGTTTAAGGTCTTGAAAGAAAATTTCCCAAACATTTTCTTACTCTTACTATGTAACTGTTCTATACAGGCAATTTCATGTTTATGTCTTTGGGAAAGAGGTAGGAAAATAGAAATGGAATAGAATTGCTGGAATAGAATTCACAAGGCTTGGAATGAATATGATAGACAAGGAAATTAATGTATCAAAGATAATTGAGTTTAATAATCTGGGAGATTTATGCATGCTAACACAAATGTCTAGTTTATCTTCCTGAACTTGTGAGTCATACTGTTTCTCTACCTTCACTTTTTTTGTACAACTCAAGGTTCCTTTTACCAAGAGCTGAGAATAGGTAAATTGCATAGTTCCCTTTATGCCTTATTCTCTAGATGATAAGAATTAAATAACTGTGTAATCATGATTCTATTTATTTATAAACCATACTTGCTCCAAATTTTGATTAAGTTTTTTATTTTTAACTATTTTTCCTATTTTCTTTTTTTATTATTAGTTGTTCAAAACATTACAAAGCTTTTGACATATCATATTTCATACATTTGATTCAAGCAGATTATGAACTCCCTTTTTTACCCCATATACATATTGCAGATTCACATTGGTTCCACATCCACTTTTTTGCATACTGCCATACTCATGTCTGTTGTATTTTTCATACTTTGTACCTGCATTGTGCATTGTTATCCTATAAGGTAGCAAAAATTAGTGTTTATAGTATAGATTTTAAAATCATAGTTTTCCACTGATGAACATGTATATATTGGCAATATATATATTTAAGCTTATAAATCATAGTTTCTTTGATTACAAAAACATTGGAGGGTTTTCAACTTTTTCTATCATTCATAGTATTTATAAATTTTGAGAATTCATTGTATACTTTGAAATAGCTTAGCAGTATAATTCTGTAGCCAAGAGGTTAATGGTTATTTTCTTTAATAAACCTGATACATTCTTTCACATCTGTTGGTCTTTTCAGTATGTGTTGTGTGTGTGTGTGTATTGCTTCTTTTATTATGTTAATATAAATTATGTTAATTTATATTTCAAATGAATGTCCATTTTTGAAGGTTTTGAATGTATTATCCAAAGTTGTATATGATATAAATTTGTAATTAAAAACACCTTTTCTAGGTCACAAGACTTTTAGGAAATATGTAATAGACTTTATAACTCTGAACTCATTCATTAACGCCTGAACTTCCATTCTTCACTGTTTAAGCAATTACATTTTGTAAAATTTAGATTTTCTTAAATTCTTTAGTACTTTGGGTTTCCTAATTAGTTTGTATCAGAATATGGTTTTACTAAAATGCACATTCGACACCGTAGAAAAAGACTAACACCAGTATGCTAATATATTCTGGCAACATGCATACATAAGTACAACATTTATAAACAGTAAGTTCTCTGATTTTTATTAGCTTTAGAGAATTGTAAAATTAAATAAATTTATTGACAAGTGTTGCATGATAATTTACAATAAAATAAATGTTAAATTTTTAGAGTATTTATTCTTGAATTAAAGCTAATATGTGTTCCAAAACAGAACATAAACTGAACAAAAGTACATTTTAAATTTGGAAATTGTTAGAGCTATTCCTTGAAGACTATATTTTGTGAAGCTATTCAAAGGATTAATTTAGAATTTCACACAAATATTTTAATTTGCACATAAAATTACTGTGGGATTTTTATCTTCCCTATAAATTCTAGCCAGAATCATTTTATTTTAAGCTTATGCACTTGCACATTATCAGATATGAAAGTAGAAATCCTCCTATTTTAATTATTGTAGCCCTAAAGGACTGTTTATACTTATTCTTTATTCAACTTCTTTCCAATCTTTATTCTTTCATATACTTTGAGGATAAATGGTTGCAAAATGTAGTAGAAGCACTCTTTTTAAAAGTAGCAGTCATAGTCACAGTACTTGATAAGAACAAGTCAGAACTGACTCACACCCAAACAAGACCAAGGCAAATAGTAATAGTAGTGGCCTATGGGTACCTAGTAGATGAACATTAAGTTTAAATAAAACCCAAAGATGAATTCTGGAACTTGATGTTTCTGGGTTTCCATGAATAGGCTGAAATGCATTAAGAGTCTGATATCCATCAACCCTTTTCCTGAAATTCACACGTGTACGTTTTTTTGAAAGAACACATAAAATTACTATTAATGGAGTGATGATATTTCCAAACTTTTTCTAAGTTCTGATCTGCATCATATCGATTTAACGATGAATGCTCTTGACGGGTTTTAATCTTAAACTAGATACTACATTCCTTTCATTTCATTACATTGAAATTAAGAAAGGAAATAAATAATCACATACCTCAGATAAAGGCACAAAATTACCTATTTCCAAGAATATTTCAGTTTTTGCGTTTCCGGGGCCAAAAGTCCTGACAAGAACTATTAGAAGAAAAAAAGTTTATTTTGGATCATGGTTTCAGAGATCTTAGTCCATAAATGGCACACTTTATTGCTCTGGGGCCAATGTAAAGTAGAACATCATGGTGAAAGAGTGTGGAGGAAGAAAACAGCTCAGGAGGTGGCAAGGAGGAAGCAGAAAAAGTTTTGCTCACGAGGGACTAAATATAAACCCCAAAGGAACACTGCCAGTGACCTCCCTTCTCCATCCACTCCCAACTTGCCTACATTTCTTTCATTGTCTTACACGTGAGATTTTGGGGATATCTCAGATATTAACCATAAGAACTCATGCCCACTATCTGCCTTTCCACTCAATGGTTATGTGACAATGAATATCATCCCCATAGTAGGTTGTATTGACCTCCATCAATATTAAATATTATGGAAGGTATTAATGTTATATGTGCTGTTCCACTACTAATTTAGAATGTATTAAGTTTTCCAACTCTGTCTAGTGAGGTCAAATAATTTGTATTTAGAAGATCTCGTGTGGAACTTTTTTGGTAAGTGACATAATTATGAAATATATTTCATGAAGTGTAGCACCACATACATTTTTAAGACTGTATTACAATTTATGTCATTTATAAGCTTTTTACAACACTGTGGGTGAGATTTGAGGTATCCAGTGATAGTTTAAAGCCTCAAAATGAGAAAAGGACAGTCAGTGCAGTATCTACATAGTCTCATGAAGACATTGTTGGTTTGTTATTTCAGAAATAGGAAAATACCTACAGATTGTCCACTTTAAATATAAAAATTTTGTCCATATTTTGTGGAGAAAACAAGAAAGCTTAAAGCCAGTTGGAATCAAAAACAAAAAAGTGAGAATGCATTCTTTTTTCTGTAATACCTATTCAAAATGAGTAATTTAGTCTAACCAGCCATCCAGAGCAATACTACGCTATACTTCTTTGTTTTATAATTTCTGAATTAATATTAATTAATTTATTGAATGAATCATTTTATCTTAGTGACAAACAACTTTTGAGAGCTAATGATTTGTCAAATTATTTGCTATTTTGTAAGTGTCTAAGGAAATATATAGATACAATCATGTGTTGTTTATATTGGTAGGTTAAAGAATGTTGAACTATGTCCATGATTTTCTTTTATTGGAAAAGATAACAAAAATAAAATCATATTTCATTTAATTCCACAAAACTCAATAATTTTAAAGTGACAATTTTAAAGTATTCATGTTTTTCTGAGTTTCATTATAATTTATACTTTCATTATTAGCTTGATAAGCTTATTTTACAAACATTTTATAAAGGTCTATGGATAATTCATAATATAAAAAAGAGGTAATATATTTAGTAAATAGTAGAACAAATCAGTCTTCAAGGGTTTTCAGTGAATACAAAAATTATGAGAGAGGTTATACATGGAATTTTGAAAAGTTTGAGACATGTTGTAGTTAAATATGATGGTTCAATGGTGAAGAAACATGAGCAGTTATGAGGTCAGTAATAACTGCAGCTGGAATGATGGTGACTAAGAGATTGGGGATAGGAAGCAGATAGATGAGGGACTAAAAATGTGTAGGGAGCTAAATGGTTAGGACTTGTTGTTTGATCAAATATAGGAAAGAAGAGGCAAATTAATGGTAACTCTTGAAAAGACTGTGCTGATAAAACTGATAAAAAATTGGTACAATGTCCATATGAGATAGGAAGGATGTTAAGTTTGGTATTGGACACCATGTGTTTAAGGTGTCTATGGACTGCCATGTTTAGACACCATCATGTTTACATATCTAAGGTTAGAGATCTGGGTTGGAATAGACCCAGTTAATAATCAAACCACTACAGTGGATAAAATCTAATGATGTGCACAAGTGAGAAGAACTAGGTGAGTTTTCCAGTTTTCCATTGCTGTTACCAAAGTACTTGAGAATAACAATGTGGAAAGGAAAAGTTTATTTTGAGCTCACCATTTCAGAGGTTCAGTTCATTAACTGGTGGCTCTGATGCTCTGGGAAAGAGATGAGGCAGAACATCATGGCTATAGGGCATGGCAGAGTAGTAATATTCAACAGATACAGAAGAGGAGGGAGCCAGGGGGCCAAAATACATGGACCCCAATGACCCATATCCTCCAGCCACACTCATCTGCATACAGTTAGTACTCAGTGAAGTAGTACTTTCAGATTTATTGATTTATGAAATGGATTAATTCATTAATTCAGTTACAGCTTTCATATTCTGACTACTTCAAACATTCCTGCTTTAACACAGGAGCTCTAGTGAGACAACCTCACATCCAAACTATAACACAGGCACATACATTGAAGAGGAAGGAGAACCTATGGAGGAATTGATGGAATTCAAATGAGAAACAAAACTCCTTAATACAGAAGCAATGTTCAGTAATATAAAGCCTGAGAAATGACCACAAGTATTTGCATTTAAAATGTCAGTTACAACCGTAGAAAGAGCATCTAGTGTGAGTTAAATGAAATAATGTAAATAAATTACTTGGCATATTATATAAGATGCAATAAACGTTCTGTCTCCCACTACAGTTTGTCTCCTATCCCCAACATATAATTCATTTCCACCACTGTGGTGGGGTTGAGTGAACAAAATGTAGATGTCAAGTATGAGAAAGTGAAGACTATTTTCTGTAGAGCAGTTGACATTTGAGGAAATTAAAACTCAAATAATTAAAGGACTTTCCTTTAATTTGAAATAGTTACCAGGCTACCTTTCTAACTTTTCCTAGCCTACCCTCTGTATATTTTTTCTAACTTCAAAAAGACTGATTTCAGGCCAGACTTGTGACTTTTATAAAAACTGTTTAAATCCCTTAAATAGGTTGAACTTAACTTTTTAGTAATTTGAAAAACTGGACTAAAAAAAAAAAGAACTGGACTTATGCCATTTAACCCTCATTGATATAAGCTTGATACTCCTTTAGTTACTTTACATGTATTATTTCATTTAATCCTCAGAAAATCCTATGAAGTGTATGCTGCTTATATAGTTATTTTAGAAATAATTAGGTTAAAATACAGAGAAGTTATTTAACCAAGCAAAAGTAACACAGTTAAAAAGTGTTAGGGAGAGAATTTCAACCTATCCTGGCTTACCCTAACTATATTATCAAGCTAGCTCTTCAGAGTTTCTATTCTATTAGATCATCTATGCTTTTTCACTAAAAATATATGGCATTGATGACATGTGTAAAATAATTTATAGTATATATTACATTAGTAACCAAGCAGAGATATATAAAGAATGATATCAGCTTTTAAGAGTAAATTGAGTGCAAGCAAATAGTTATGCATATATATTTTTTTAAAAAAGCAATGTTAATCATGTTGTGTTACTTGTTGAATGTCTAAGATTTAGTAGCTTATGTCAACTACAATCTTGGCCAACTCCTGAGAGTGTATATTTTCTGGAGCCAAATTTTCATAAAATATTACATAATAAAGTTTCTGAGATGCCAACAAGGAAGGATGCAACATTTAGCTTTCTTTTCTTAATGTCTTGTTTGTATCTTCCCCTGCGGGATTTTTCATGTTTCCAGGGTGATTCACGAAGATCATTATGGTAGTGGTGGACAACTTACTTAATGTGTTACTAATTAATCTCTCACATATTTTCTTCTAAATTACATTAATGCCAATTTTTATTTATTTTTGGCAAAATCACCACTGTTTTATTAGTTTTACAGAATCACTAAAATCAGGAAAACATAAAATCATTTGAGATGATATTACCAAAAATCACAAATCTGTTCAATGATTCAATACATTATTTCCCCAAGACATTGCTCATAATGAAAGTATAATATATATCCCTAAACAAAAATGACTTGATGATGAGAATTTCCACATTATTATGTATTCTGAATTTGGATATGAAACAGTTTTATTTTCTCAGTTTCCTTTTTATCACGTCTTTTTCTTCTTTTGTATCCTCACCAAAATGTGGTATTTAAGCACCCTTCTTGATCGAAATTTATGTCAGATTTTCTTAAGAAGACAATGTATGCGGTTTTATGTTGGATTTTTCTGAAAATGAGATCTCTAGTTACTCTTTCTTTTTTGTAATGAAAGTTTTTACTGAAAATTTGACAGTTGTATCACCATAAAGGAATTTTTTCAACAGTAATAACAGAATTCAACTAAAGAAAAATAAGTCACCAATGAATATTTATTAATAACCTGAGAAAACAGCCACAGAGAAATATATTTCTGAATCACAATAAGAGAATTTTAAAATGTCTCCCAAAGATTTTGAATTTGAGTTTCTATATTTCAATAATAATTTGTGTATATGGTAAAACACTAAGTAATTCAATGAGATCAACTGTAACCTGCACCAGCCCCTAAAACCCCACTTTATTGATTAGAAAAAAGCGTAGAGTTTCTTATGTCTGTAAATAATTTTATTGCAATGTGATATACTATGCCATGGATCTATGTTCATCACCAATATCTAGTTCCAAGTGATGTACCAATAAAATGACAATATCAAGATCAAAGAGATCCTCTTTTTACCATCATGAGTTGCTTAAAGTTGTGTAAAATTTTAATCTTGTATTTGAGGAATTTTTTTCTGACTTGACTTTATTTGCATTTATTTTATCCTGAATTCATTCCTAGGCCATGTGTTTTTGTTTCTTGGGTTTCTTAATTCTCTCCACAGAGTTTCTAAATAGCTCTCTTTTGTTCCTTGTGTTTTTGTTTTGAAAGAACCATACACCATTAGTTTATTGGTATGTGGCTTATATACTGAAGGATTTTTTCCCAAATCCGTTAGTCTCATAAATTATTCCAAAATACTGCTCACATCCCCCATGCTGTGTAGGGAAGAAATTCTCCATAGTGTTTTTGACTCTTCAATCTATGTTTTCAAGTAAACCTTCCTGGGATAATTTTTCCCTCCAGCCTTGAGTGGGACATATTTAATTACCTTGTAGTGAAAGTCACTTGCTTCTCCAAGATTCATTTCCATTCACAGTAATACAGGGAATGTCTTCCTCCAAGGTAACAGTGCTAAGTTTGCTAAAAGTCTTCTCAAGGGAGAGAGCTGGGCAGCTCCTAAGCCCCCTTTCCCAGTTGTGCCACAGATCCACCATGTGCTCAGGATTCCCGTGGACCCCTTTCCCCCATGAGAGCTTGGGAGAATGGTAACCCCAGTGGATAAGAGACTCAAGCTACCCCTTGTGCCATGAATAATCAGTATTAGGAAGATTGGGTAAGTGGGCATATCAGTGCTCTCCACAGGGCACTTTGTCTATACTTTCTTCTCCTTGTGATCCAGTGCAGATGTTTTCTAAACCTGAAATAAACCTACATCTGTAACTCTCATATATTCCACTCTTGCACTGTACCTACATTTTTACTGATTCATTATCTTTACTTTTTTATAATATTTCTTTTAGCTTTGTTTGGCCATATATATTTTGTTATTGTCTTTATAGGTAGATGTAGATGGTGGAGTGTTGGCAGACTTTGAATATAAGAAAATTCTTTATTTTGATCATAGGATTGGACAACAGTATGCCTAAGAATTTAATGTTAGATGAAATAACATAGTCCTTCTGTATTTGAAGAAATTGGTCCGTTGTCTTCTCCTACTGATTGAGAACAATAGTGTCTCTTATATCACATCATTTTGCATTTATCTCATATACTAGATACTGTAGAGTACTGTATCAATAAAATTAGTGTTATACTTATAGAACAAGCTGTACCTACTAGAAAATCCAAACCTATATGTTAAATAATTAGGCACTTAATTTTCTTCAGAAGTAAATATTTTATCATACATTGATACATAATTTCAGATTCTTATTCTTTGAAATACTCAAGCATATCATGGAAAAATATCATTTTACTAAAAAGAATTTCCAATTTATGTTAAATTCTGGTATGTCATTACTGCTTCACATTTTGAAAATATAACAGGTATATCCATGTACACCTTTAAAAACCTTTAAATGTCAGCCAGTCCTCTATCAGATAATTCCCTTACAGATTTTGGCCACATTGAAGCATGACAAAATGAAGGAACACAATTATTTGAGACAAAAATGTTTTACATTTTGGACAGATTATTATGACCTTCTGATATTACAGTCTCTTCATATAAATAGAAGATATGGATATAATTACTTAACTAGGTTAGTCAAAATGACTTTTTTATTAAAATTCTACAATTTAAGGTATTACTTCTTCCAATAAGATATTAAATTTGCATCAGGCCTAATTTTCCGTCATTTTGCATTTATCTCATATACCAGATCAGGTTTCATTTCTAAGAATTATGATCATTATAATGCTTCCTTTAAAATACAACTATCCAGGGAGTCCATTAGTAGCTAAACTCAGGTGCTATGGTTGATATGAATATCTTTATGTCAGTGATACTGCTGCTGCTTTGAAGTTTGACCCTGAGGTTAGTTAAGCACTCTAATTTCCAATGTCCTCTTCTATAAATTAGGTAAAATATAATCCACTGGGCAACTGTGAAGATTAGATTGAATTAAGTAGATGTAGTGTCCTTAGCATGGTATCTAAATGATAACATTTATTTGTCAAGATCTGCGTTGGTCAAGGTTCTGATACTTCACCCTACTTGGAAGTCAGCCTGCTAGCTGGTTCATAGATGGTAGCAGCACACAGCAGACTCTTAGCACAGAGATATGGAACATTACTGCTAACACCAAAAGCTCACTGTATGCATTCATTCCACAGATGAGAATCAGAACAGTGCAGGAGAATATTCTGCACACAGTGGGGCTTAGTCTCAATTGAGGAACCTCAGACATGGGAAACTCTTATTCTTCACATAACTAGCATAGTAGCAACCTTGTCCAAACTGGGTCCCAGAAAAAGTCTTATCTTTATTTTTCTAGAAAGCATTGTACTTTCCCACATGGAGGGTGGGAATACTGTCTCAATCTTCCAACCTCATTTGCTAAACAACAGCTTTGATATGATAGTCTGGAACAAAACATTTTATAAGGTGCATGTACATACAAGGGACACTGAGGCACTCTCTCTCAACACCATCATTAGCAAATTCTTCCTTGCTTCTTAGTGAATACCCACATGCTTTGAGCTCTTCAATGCTACTTTGCCTTCTTCTCTTTCTTATGAAATCTGCCTCTCTTGCCTCACTTGAGTTCTGTACCTTTCCCTGACTACCAGCTCCTTTGCCTAGAATCCTCCCTAATGTCATTTATGAAAAGTGATCAGAAAATTATTATTGAGATCAAGTGAGTTAAGTTTACAAATTAATTAGGAGTCTAAATAATGTAGTAGTAAGAGTGAATTTTAAGGAAGGGGCATTAGAATTTATCTGCATCATGGTCCTTGAAGTCAAATACATGATACTAGAAATGAATACTTTCAATAAAAAAAATGTTTATATGTTGATTAGTTTTGGCTCAAGGTAATATTGAGCTGAAGGCACAGAGTTGTCCTGTATACCTCTTGCTCTCACGCATGTCCATCCTCTTTAGTTCTCAACATCTCCCATAAGACTGATTTGCTGAATTAATGACATTTGCTGAAACTACATCAAAATCACACAAACTTCTTAGTTTTTATTCAGGTTCAATCTTGGTATTGTGTTCGGTCATATTTATAATGACATGTATCCATTATTTTATCGTGGAATAGCTTCACTGTTTTAAAAATACTCTACACTCCACCCATTCAGATCTCTATCCCCACTAATTCCTGGAAACCACTGATAGTTTCACAGTCTCCATAGTTTTGCCTTTTCCAGAATATAATCTAGTTTAAATCACAGAATCTGCCACTTTTCTGACTGGTTCTTTTCACCTAGCAATATGCATTTAATTTTCCTCCTTTTCTCCATGGCTTGGTATCTCATTTCTTCTTAGATAATATTGCCTTTTGTGGACATACCTGTTTATCCATTCACTCCCTAAAGGACATGTTAATGACATCCAAGTGTTAAAAATTATTAGTTTCTGGCAATTAGTATTGTCAAAAATATGTATACTGTTAATTCTAATACATATATAGTGGTTTATCATTATTGATTTAATTTGTATTTCCTTGATCACATATAATATGGAGCATCTTTTCATATTCTTTATTTGACATATTTATGTCATCTTTTGTGAGCTATCTGTTAAAGTCTTTGTGTTATTTTTTAAATTGGTTGTGTTGTTTATAGTTAAGATGTAAGAGTTCTTGGTATATTTTGGATAACAGTCATACATCAGATAAGCCTTTTCATATATTTTCTCCCACTTTGTGATATATCTTTGAATTTTCTTGACATTTTATTTCACAGATTTTAATTTTAATAAAGTCCAGATAATTAATTTTTTTCTTTCATGGATCACACATTTGATTTTAGAAGTTTAAAAGTCATAGCCAAATCAAGTTCATCTAGATTTCCTTCCAATGTTATTTTTTTGCAATATATAATTTTTCAGTATACATTTAGGTTTATGATCCATTTAGAGTTAATTTTGTGACGTATATAACTTCTCTGCCTATATTCATCTTTATGCATGTATATACCCAATTGTTATCTTTTCACTTATTTAATTCTTCTTGATTTCTTTCATTGGAGTTTTGTAGTTTTCCTCATATAGAGCTTGTGCATATTTTTTATAGATATGGCAGTATTTCATTTTTGGGGGTATTGAGATATATGATATTTTGTATTTAATATCATATCCCGTTTTTTCATTTGTAATATGTGAAAACAACTGATTTTTCCTATTTACCAAATATTCTGCAACCTTGTTATAATAACTTCTAAACAATTATTATATAATCACATGTACTATAAACTATACATGTATATAATCACTTTAGCTTTTTGTTTTCTACTGCAGAACTTTTTACATAGGTAATTATATTATTTGTAAATTAAGAGTTGTTTAATTTCTTTCTTCTCAATGTATGCCCCTTTTTTCTTTGTTATTTGCTATAGTTTCCAGTATACTTTTGAAAATCTAACATGATAAAGTACACTAGTTGATTTCTTTTTGTAGAAACAGTGTTACTTCTGGGAATGAATTCTAGAGGAGCATAACATAAAATCTTATTTTATACATTTCTGAAATCAATTTTCTAATACTTTGTTAAGGATATTTTGCTTTTATATTCATGAGAGATGTTAACCTGTAATTTTCTTATAATATCTTTATCTGGCTTTATCATTAGGATGTTGATTGTCCTATGAAGTGAGTTGGAAAATGTTTATTTCTCTTAAAATACCTGAAAATTTTTTACGTAGAATTAGGAATGGTTTTTCCTAAATGTTTGCTTGATAAAATTCACCATTAAAATATATGTGCTTCATATTTTCATTTTTGGCAACATTTTAGCTAATAATTCAATTACTTTTACTAGGTGTAGTACTAGTCATTTTATATATTATGTCTTGAAAGAGTGTCAATAGTTTCAATCCATCAAATAATGGGTCTGTTACATCTAAATTATGAAATGTATGAAATATAGTTATTGATAATATATCCTCATTGTCTTGCTAATGTTTAGGAAACCAATATTGTTGACTCTTTTGCATGTCTGTGTAATGCTAAATTTTGTATTCTTTATGTATTTTTTGATTTATCCATTGTTTTCCCATGTTATTCATATGTCCAAAGAACTGCCCTTTAGTTTCATTGAATTTTCTCTATTAATTTATTAAAAAAAATCCCAGAAGCAAGTCAAAATAATAGCTCAAATGTATTGAGTGCTTATGGTGGATGGCCAAAGAGTGTTCAAAGAGATTCACATGGGATATTGCTATGAGTCCCATAATGAATTTATGTGACAAGTAATGATGCACATGTTCAGAGGGGAAAAAAAAACAAGAGAGAAATAGATTAGGTAATTCATCAAAATTTATTCCATTTATGAGTGGAAGATCAAAATTAAGTAGTCAGATCAACAACCTTCAGAGCAAATGCCATTGCTGATTGTGCCTTGTGGACTATCACTAGGGAAGCACTACAGATTCATAGATAAACACTGATGCAATTAATTTTTGCACAATTGAATAAATAGATTTTTGGCTTTTTTATAATATTTGCCCCTACTTTTACAGTATTGATAATTACAGATAAAAACCCCAAATGTTTTGTATATGATGTCCAATAACTTAGAGATTGGTATTACAAGAAAGAGATGATTATCTTCATTTTATTATTATATTTACCATTAAAATGATATCATTCTATTCATGGAGTATGAATAACAAAAATGATTTTTAGAAATCTATAAAATCAATAGAATTCATTTTTAATGAAAAAAAACATTTTTTCTCTAAACTGTTCTTCAGGTATATCATCACATTTCTATACTAAGGCTGAAGTTAGTTGATCAGAATAGGTAAGATATTCTGACTTTCCCAAATACAGAAAAATCCATTGTCATGATCAACTTCAACCTATAATCTTTCATTCAGTTAGATGGGAGTTAGAGTCTACAGACAAATCAGTACAAATTGGTGCAGAGCTTTGGTAAGAGTGTATATATGTGCATAAATGAGCTGTTATTTTAGAATTCCAGATGGTATAAACAAAATTAGATCATAAAAACAGTAGGCCTGGTCCCTCCTCACTCTCCTGCTTTCTGTTCTGCCTTCTTAAGTCCATGTGACTCATCCCCACGTACATGGGTTCCCACCTGATGCCATCTGAGATGTGGTGTTATAATTAGAGGCCTTCACTAATGGCTGGACAGATGGGGCCTCCCAGACTAAGACTTCCAGCATCTAAAATTATAATATAACTAAACATTTTTCCTATATAATTTACCTAGCCTTGGTATTTTCCTATGGCAACAAAAACCAAACTAATACTATCCATTTTGTGACCCCCAAACCATGACATTAGATGACTTTTCAATTTATGTCAATAAATATCAATTTTACTAACACACTTTCACTTTCAAAATGTTCTAATACGGAGTCATGAAGAAATCAAAAGCCAGGTTTTCCTTTGCTTGCATTAGTTGATAGATAATAAACATAACATAATATGTTTTCTTATTCTCTGGATTCAGAAATGTATATTTGGGAATTATTTCTGGGGGAGATGATAGTGGCCATGTAAATAATTTCTAAAGATGTTAACTTTTAAATAAAAGACTGGAAAATCAAGAGAAATTGTTCTGCATTATAAAACATGAAAATCCTTGGGTCTTTGAGTTTTTCTTTGTGTGTGTGTGTGTGTGTGTGTGTGTGTGTGTGTGTATTCACACATGTATGCAACCTGTTATACCTCCTACACTGTGTGTGTTGGTAGCTACAATTCTGTCCTTTCAAACACAGCACCCTTGTTTTAGAAAAGAATTCTCAACTAAGCTTATATATACAATTGTCCTTTGGTGTCTTAAAAATTACTGATGCTTGAAACCTACCTTCAAAGATTTCGATTTAATCAGCTTGGCTTGCAGTTTCAATGTTAGGAATTTTAAAGTCTATCTGGGTGATACTATCATGTTGCTAAAGTTGAGAACCACTGCTTTAGGGTTTTCTATTTGGAAATCCTTGAAAAAAAAGTTTATAACTTCCTTATAGCTGTTCATGTTGAACTTTTGTATTCCTTAAGAAATAAAGGTTGTGACCAAGAAGTCTCCAGATTCCAAACTCTTCAAGAGTAAGTAGGAGGGGGAAGCCAACTTCAGGGTATTCCACACAGCAGATGAAAAGCTCTGCTCACAAGCTCTCATCAGTCTTCTAAGTTACATACCCAGATCCACAATGAAACTACAAGGAATATGTAAAGGAGAGCGAGATACTTAGTGCTCTCAGTCATCTGGGAAGACTGAGGAAGCTCAGAAAATACCCCGTAGAAAACTGCACAATAGTTATACCTCTCTAATGTTTGCATTCAGAAATTGTGAGATAGATGTGCTATGCATCTCTGTTAGAGGAGTGCTTTGGGATTTTTCAAAAGCATGAGTCAGCAAAACAGTGAGGGGTCAAGTCCACCCAAAATTAATAGAAAGAGCAATTATGAAAGAGCAATAGTTTCTACTTTTTATATGATTTTTAAAATTTTTTAAAAGGGATAATTATATGAAATTCAAATTAGTGTTTCTAAATAAAGTTTTTTTTTTGAAGAAGCCATGAACATTTTCCTCTCTGTTTTCTATTGCTCCGTGACTGCTACAGTGACAGAGTATAATCGTTGTGAAAGAGATCACAAAGCCTTCAAAACCTAAAATGTTTACTCTTACCTTCTTTATAGAATAACTGTGGTGACCCCTGATCTAAAGGTGTTTGAGATAAAACTGATTTATACTCTAGAAATCGCTATGCAAAACACTTAGCTCATCCTGTGCTCACTGTATGAAGAAAGTAAGAAATTAGAAAGTATCAAATGCCATTCTCCATTACCATAAAATGAAGTTGATAAGCTAATGGATTTTCAAACAGAAATAAAGTCAACATAGCATATCTTTCAAAATAAAACAAAGCGAGCAGAGAAATATAAAGCCTTGGAACAGTAGGCATCTGTATTCAGACAAGTAACAGAGTTTGGATGTGAAGAGTTACTTTCTGTTAAAAAAAAAAAAATATATATATATATATATATATACATATATATATATATATATATATATATACACCACTGTTTAGCACCAGACTTAGGAATGATCTGGAAAAAAAAATAAAGCAAGCTAAGTCTGAAATAGCTAAGATAAGTGTGGCAGATAATCATACTAATCAAGAGAACACCTTCTTCAAAAAAATCCTCATTTGCTATCAGTGAACACATACTGATATACCACTTTATTGTGAAGAAACATAATAGGTTGTACAAATGAAATCTAGGTGTCAACACCTACTTCATGTTTTATTACTCATTAATAAGAGACATTGTTGAAATAGAGAATTAAAGCTTTGGATTCTGAGGCAATTTCCCATTCCTGCTGATTCCTAATGTGCTGATTCCAAATGTGCTCAGGGGCGCTAAGTCCAATTCATTCTGTTGATACCCTAGAATCATGTGCATGATTCTTTGATAGGAAGGAGATGACACACCAAGGAAATGAATGCTTGAAGACCTGGGAACAAATCTTACCATCTACCACTCTCTGGCTTTTTAACTCTAGTAAATTATCTAATCTCACCCATTTAAGCTATGTATTTGTAACTACCATAGAGCTTTAACAGGGCCTGATGTTGAAAACAAAACGAAACAAAATTTAAAAATTTGGAATATAAAACTACGAGAAAAAAATGATGTAAAGTGCTATCAATAACAAACACTATTTTCAAAAATATTTTCCTCCCTGTGTATGGGTGGATGGAATCAGTGGTAGCAGAGAGGAAGGGATGAGTCTGTATGTCCTAAAAATCCTAGCCTTTCTGGATTATATCGGGGGATTTTCTTAACCCTTGACTGATGGGTGATATTCCTGTTGAATAATAGGAGGCTCTAGCAGGAGACCAAAAGGAGGAAGGAGAGAGGGGTCCAGGTAGTTGAAACGATCAAATTTCATGTGTCAACTTTGTTAAGATACCGTGCCTAGTTGTTTTATGCACCATTAGTCTAGATTTAGCTATGAAGGTAGTTGGAGATAGAATAAATACATAACATCACTGGGAGCTTAGTCAAGATTAACCGTTTTGGAGAGGGTGGGCCTCATTCAATCAGTTGAAGGCCTCAAGAGCCCAAACTCAGGCCTCTTAGAAAAGGAATTCTGTGATATGACAGAAATAGTACCTGAGCTTCCAGCCTGCCAGCTTGCCCTACAAATTTCACACTCAAGACTCTAACATCCACTCCTGTCTGAGTTTCCAACCTGCTGAGCTCCCCTGCATATTTCAGACTTGCCAGCCCCCACAGTTGCATGAACCAATTCCTCAAAATAAATTTCTTTATATATCTCATCTATATCTATCTCTATAGCTGTCTATATTTACATGTCTTACAAATTTCTTAAATGAATCTTATAAATCTCTCTTTCTACTGTAATATATAATATAATGTTTTATATATTGGGAGATACAGAGAGGCATCGCCTATTAATTTTGCTTTTCTGAAGAATTACTGCAGCCCGTTTGTGTTCTGGGGCTCTGACTCAATGCAGGCATCTGTGTCCATCTGTGTATATAATGGGATTCCCGCATTATATATTTCTCCGACCCTATATCTGAGGTATAATGTGCTTTGGTTTCTCTCTGCTTGAATGACTCTGATTTAAGTGTCTTAAGTATTTCTCACTTGGGCTCTGATAGGGCATGTCACGAGTTATCAGAATAAAAATAAGAAAGTCTCCAAAAAGTATTGGGACGAAGGCCCTCCACTATGAAAAGTCCACAAGAGATTTTGCAGGAAGGTCCTCCGAGGGCACGCGCGCAGTCCGTTGGTGGGTGGACAACGCTGACAACGGCCCCCAAGGTCAGTCCCACCCATCCCCGCCAACCGACACTGTCCCTCCAGAAGGCCCTGTCATAAAACCACAAGCCCCACAAACAGCAATTTTAAGCAGACACCTAGACCAAAGCCTGGAAAACCACCTGAGGTAAAACTGACACGCCAAGAGGCCAGGTCTGCGCCTGCGCCAGCCCAGGGCTCGCCACTCGCACCTGCGCAGTCGTTGCGGGGGGGCGGGGCGCTTCTGCCGAACGCTCCTCGGCGTTGGCTTTTCTCGCGCTGTTAGAGGAACATTTCGTGAGAAGTGAGAGTTCTCGGGAACTGTGTTCAAAAAGCCCTGGCGCTTACAGGACTACTAGGTAAATGAATGGGAGGGCAACTCTCTGGCAGGCTGAGGTTAGCATCACGGATCTGGACGCCCAGACCTCTCAGCTCTTGCCAGCAGCTGGGGGAAGGAGTGAGGACGACAGAGGTAAAGACTAGTGAGAGTGGAGAGGAGCGGTAGGCGGCGGGGAGCAGGGCATGAGGAAGCCTGGGTCCTGGGTCTTGGCGGAGGCTTTGGCCGGAACGCCTTTGATCCCAGAACCCTAAATTCTGGCTTCCAGTCGGGCCCCAGTCTTCGGTTGGACGTTCTCGCTTCTCTGGGGAACTCTGGATAAATATGGAAGGCCAGGCGGCTGCTGGGAGCCTCAGACTGATGGCCCCTGGAGGTGCGTTGTCCAGTACGATGGCCCCCTAGCCACTGTGGCAACCCGAATTAAATGTAAATTATACACTGGATTTTAAAGGTAGTATCCCACAAGAGCTGTATCTCTGGCAATTATTATGATTACGAGTTGAAATGATATTTTGGATGCATTGGGTCAAGTAAAACGTCAAGATGAATTTTGTCCTTTGTTTACTTTTTTAAAACGTTGCTCGAAACTTTTAAATCATGCGTGTCTCCCTGCCCTATTTGTATTCCATCTATTATCATGTTTAATGTTCTCAATAAGACTGTAAGATGGTCATTACCCTCCTTGTATTGAAGATGATGAAACAAGGCGTTAAGTTACTTGTCCGAATTCGTGCCACCTGTAAGGGATGGAGGTGGAAGGGCCCAGGCAGCTTTGACTTCTAGAGCTTCCTGTGTTCCAATGTTTTTTGTATGCTGTTTTTTTTTTTTTTTTTTTTGGGGGGGTGGCGGGTGGAGCGGTGTACCGGAGATAGAACTCTGGGGCCCTCAACCACTGAGCCACATCCTCAGCCCTGTTTTGTACTTTATTTAGAGATAGGATCTCACTGAATTGCTTAGGGACTCGCCGTTGCTAAGGCTGGCTTTGAACTTGGGATCCTCCTGACTCAGCCTCCCAAGTCACTGGGATTATAGGCGTGAGCCACTGCCACGGCTTGTATGCTGTTTTGAGAGGCCAGACAGAAATGTGAGCACCAGGCTTTGGAAATGGACTCTGGTTCCCATCTCATTTAGCTCCTGAGTGACTGATAACCCTGAGCAAGTTACTTAACCTTTCTGTGCCACATTAAATTGCATGTTTAAAATGTAAGTTCTTCTACCCTATGAGATCTTTGAGAACATTGCTAAGAAAATGTACATAGAGTACCAAGCAAAATTTATGGCACATATTAGTTTTAGTTCGTCCATGGCTAAAGGATAGGTTAACTCTTTGCAGGTTGATAGATTAATTCTTTTTTCACTCATTAGAGCTCAGCTGAAAAGTCACGTAACCAGGGAACTGTTCCCTCTTGTTATAGGCTTAGATACCACCTTAGTTACAGCTCTCCCTTTTGCACTTATCACACTTGTAACATTATAGTTTAGTTATTTGATTTGATGCCTTTCTACTAATGTACTATAAAATTCAAGAAGACAAAATATTTTCTAGTGTTTGGATCATTATTTTATCCTCAACACTAAGCGCATTGTCTGACATGTAATAAAATTCCAGCAAATTTTTTGAATGAATGAGAACTAATGTTTTGGCTTCCTTGTGTATTCCTTAATGGGAGGCCTTGAGGTTAACCTCATTTTTATTTTGATAGATGGAGATAATAATAATGGCTTAACATGGGCTCATGAAGAGCATTAAATGAGATGATGTATTTGAAGCACTTCTTTTAGCAGGTGGTAAATCCCCAACAAATATAAGTTATTGTTAATAAAGCAACTGTTAGCTGGCTAGCTTCACTGTATATAGGTTTTGAAAAGGTCTTGCATTTTAAAGTAGTCTGCACTGGTTAGTTTATGGTATCTATTTTACCCTATTATAAAACCCTATATCTCCTACCTACTGATTCTCAGTTAAGAACTTTGTTTTCTAATTCAGTGATAAGTGAGGCATTTAAAAGGTCACACTAGGGTTGGGGATGTAGCTCAGTGGTATAGCACTTGCCTAGCATGGGCCAGGCAGGCCCTGGGTTCAATCCCCAATACCCTGCTACCAAAACATAAATGAACAAAAAACCAACTAAGTTTACTTCAATATACTCCCTACTATATCTCCCTAGTTAATCAGTATCTATATTGTATGCTTTGTTTTCATTTTAGAGAAGATATCCATGCTACATTCTCAGTACATTAGACCTCATCCTCTAGTCAAGGACATCACTCTGGCAGTTCTCCAGTATCTCCTATGTCATCTTCTGTCATGAATTTATCCTAGGGTATACACACATATTGTTTTGTATCTTTAAAATAGTAAGTAAATTTGTCTCTACTTCCATTCCAGCTACTATCCTATTTGCTTTTTGAAGAAAAACTGTATTTTCTGTCACTTTTTCATCTCCTACCATTCTCTATCATACTCATTTCAAGTGGGCTTTTACCCCATCTTCCCACCAAAATTCTCTTGGGGTCACCAGTGACCTCCATAAATTCAAAATCCAGTGGCCAATTTGACTTAGCAGCAGCGTTTGATATGAGCTCTCCTACCTCCTTAATACACTTTGTTTATTGGCTTCTAAGACAGCACATGCTCTTGATTTCCTTTTTACCTCACTGTTAACTCCTGAATATACTTTACATCTTTTTCCTCACCTTCTAGTAGGGTTCAGTCCTTCGTCCTCTTCTCTTTGTTATGTTCATCCTCTGTTGATACTCAATCTGAAGGACTTGTGCTGATAACTTCCAAATTTATATCTCTAGCCTATACCCCTCTCCTACATATATATTCATTCAGCTGCCTGCTTGACATCTTTCATGCAAAACTTGAAATCCTGGTCCCTCTGGCCCCCCAAAAACTTTACATCAATATCTCAAATGAGGGCAACTCCATTCTGCTAGTTGCTCAGGGCAGAGCCTTGAAGGTATTTTTACTTTTTAAAGGCATTTTTTATTTTGCTATATTCCATTTATAAGAAAATCATGTTGGCTTTACCTTTAAAATATAGGTAGAATCTGGGCATTTCTCATCTACTATGCCACCACCTAGCATGAGGCATTATCTCAGATGGTCTCTCTGCTTCCAATTTTGTTTCATCCTAACTATTCAACACAGCAGTGAAATGATTCTCTTAAATTTTACCAAATTGTCTACTTCAGACTTTGAAGTGACTTGCCATTTTACACACGCTAGAAGCCAAACTCTTTATAATGGACTGATCTGCCAGCTCCTTTATTATCTGTGACCTAAATTCTAGCTCATATCTTGGACTCTTTTTCCATATTAGGGTTTCCCATCTGCCTGGAACATTTCTTCCACACAATGATGCATACCTATTTCCCATCTTTTGCCTCCTATTTACACCACCTATCTCTTTTGAGCTTTTTTTTTTCTTCCAATTCTATTTTCTAATGTATTTAATTATTATGCTGTTACTTATTATTTTCCCCTCTTGGAATGTAAGTTTAATGAATGAGTAACTTTGCCAGTTTTGCGCCATAATGATCTGAAGTGCCCAGAGTGAAGCCTAGCTAATGGGGCATTCAGTAAATGTTTGTTAAATGCATGATTCTATAAAATTAAGACATAGGGAATCATCTGATGCTCTATGAAAGCAAAGTCCAGTTTCAGTTTGGCTTAAAGGGACTAGGGCCAAAGAGGAAGGGACAATAAATGAGGTTAAGTTAAAGTACAGTTATCCTATGTATAAACTTGTAAGGCTTAGCCTGGAAATTGCTCTGAACATAGTTTCTATTTTACATACTCTGTTAAGAGTAATTAGAAAAATACTGTGAATCTGTTTCCAATGAAATAAACACATTCAGCAAAGTAGTACTACTATAAAAAATAAGACAGGATATTCTTTACTTTATCTTGTGAGTCTGATTTAAAACTGTCTTTTTATACTCTTAAGTAGCATGCATACCATAAAGTTTCTTGGTTTCTGTCATTCCTCTCTTTTTACTTTGATTATTTTGACAGTAACACAATTATGAGACTAATTCTACCTTAGTAATTATGGACATTTAACATATAACAATTGAACAATTGAATAGTTTCCTAATGTTGAGTTTCTTAGGAGCACAATTGAGTGTATTTTTTTTTCTGTTCTTTTTGGTTTGTTCTCAACTCAAGTAAAAAAAATTATCAGAACAATTTTTGCTCTTAGAACAAGAATGCAAATTTGACTCCTTACAAGTCAGGAATAAAATCTCAATATTATGTTTTTATATGATAGTAGCACTGGGGATACATGGTTCCTTTATTATTGGTTTTATTGTAGGGGGCTTTTTTGTTTAAGCTCAAAAAATTGTATTTCTTCTATTTATAATAGTCTAAAAACAGGAAAAGAACATGGAGGCAGATATTGCAGATCTTCGAAGCAAGCTCAAAGAGGTTGAAAAAGAGCGACTAAAAGCTGCACAGTATGGTTTACAACTATTGGAGAGCCAAAGTGAATTGCAAAATCAATTAGATAAATGTCGTAATGAAATGATGACCATGACTGAGGTAAGACTATGGATTCCTCTGTTTGTGAGGGTGTGCTTAGCTATTGAAGGTTTATTTTGTCTAGCAGTAATTATTTTATTTTCTGAAGATCTAATTTCCTATCTATGCCATTTTCATTAAAGGTGAATAAGTTAATGAATTCCTGATATTCTTTCCAAAGCAGTGTCTTCTGAGTTTCAATTATGTTTACTCTTTCTACCACAATTTACCTACCATATTTATCACTAAGTTTTGTTTGTCCACACTCTTCATAGGTGACCTCACTTATTTTGGAGCTTTGAATATCATTTAAATGCCCCCATAGTAGTTTAGCGACCTAAACTGTTTAATTAACAATTAATTAAGAGTTCAAGGGAGGAGCAATAGTCCTCCCTTGAACTCTTAATTAATGTATTCAATTGCCCACTTAAGAGTATCTCAAACTTGATATAAACAAATAGAATATTTAATTCCCTGTCTACTAATCAAACATTCTCTGTCTTTAGTTTATTTATTTAGTAAATTGAATGACATTCAGTTGCTTGACCCAAAGATCTAGAAGTCTCACATTTAGTCCACAAATTCTTAGGGACATGATTTATAAAACATCTATCTAGGCCACTGTCTTCTTTCTCCCAGCCTTCTAACCAGATTGCCTGCTCCATCATTGCCATTCAGATCATTCTTTCTCAATATAGAATCATTCTTTCTCATGGAAAAGCACAAGAGATCATGTCATTTCCTTTCTCAATCTGCATAAGGCTTTCAATTGTATTTACAAAAGACAGTCTGAGGGTTTATACATCCCTATGTGATTTGACTTCTGCTGGACTTTTGCAAACATAGGAAACTGCTTTTCCTTGTTCAGGCTATCCTAGTCTTGCCTTATGGGTTTATATGAGCTCCTTCCTCCTTCTTAGTTGTTCCTCACCCACTCTTCATAGATTGAATCCTCAATCTTCAGATTTCAGTTAAATGTCATAGAGTCCAGCCCTAACTAAAGTCGGCATCACTCACTCTTTTGTGGGGGGAGTTCAGGGTGTATAATTACCAGGGATTGCACTCAGGGGCACTTAAGCCACATCCCTAACCCTGTTTTGTATTATAGTTACAGACAGGGTCTCACTGAGTTGCTTGGCACCTTGCCTTTGCTGAGGCTGGCTTTGAACTTGTGATTCTCCTGCCTCCCTCCTGAGCCGCCAGGATTACAGGTGTGCACCACTGCACCTGGTAGCATCACTCACTCTTAATTCTTTGCAGTACTAATTATCTCCAGGATTTCAAGGTCCTTAAGAATTTTGTCTTGTTCACTGCTATATTCTCTAGTGCTTTGCACACAAATATTTATTGAAAAAATGAATAAATCAGTTTAATTTAGTAAATCCTCAGTGGTATAAACTAAAATTGAAAATTATAAATATAGCAGGTAAAAGTTACTAATGACAGCTCTTGTTTTTCCATATGGTACTGCTCTTGACCACGAGCTCAATACCTAATTATAAAGCAAAGCAAAGAATTAAAAATCTAATAGTAGAAAATAAAACCATGTTATATATAATTATTTGGAGAAATAACTTATCAAAAGTGGAAGTGCTTTTGGAGAAATAATGTTACTTGTTTTAAGTCTTTTTTCTAGTTTCATTTTATCTTATACTTTAAAGCTTCATGAAGGAGTTTGAACTAATACTTCTCTGTCAATGCCTTCTATGGGGTAGTGAATCAATTACCATATCTCTATCATGAACTTTACCATACAGTAGGCCCCCTCCTTATTTCTAGTTTCACTTTTCTTAGTGTGGATTACCTCTGGACAACTGTAGTCTAAAAATATTACATAGAAAGTGCCATAAGTAAATAATAAATTTTAAATTGCATGCCATTCTGAATAGTGTGAGGAAATCTGGTGCCATCCTACTTTATCCCACCTGCTCCACCTCACTTCCTCTCCTCACCTAGGCATAGTACAATGAGATATTTTGAGAGAGATCATATTCACATACTTTTATTACAGCATATTATTATAATTGTTATTAGTTATGTTACCAATCTCTAACTTGCCTAATTTAAAATTAAAACTCATCAAGATATGTGTGTACATATGTATATATGGAGTTTGGTTCAACTTGTGGTTTCAGCTATCCACCCAGGGTCTTGGAACATCCCCTGCATATAAAATGCAAATGATATCTGATCGTGTGTGGAGCTCAGACACCTGAATGATCTGACTAGTTAAACAGTTATTCACTTTATGATGTTCTCTGCATCAGAACGTAGTATGTAAGCATGTGTCCTAATACTTTAAAAACCAATATAGACATTAATTTTTTCAGGAAGTATATTCTGAGCTAGCACTTACCAGTTACTGTGACTTAATGTAATTGCTGAATTGTGTGTTTATTGTTCCTTTAGACATTGATCCTCCTTGAAGTCAGGCATCATTTTTTATATTTATCTGAGTTTCTCTGTTACCTGGCATATTTGCTGGGTTCTTAGTAAGTATGTGTGGAATAGATGGAAGGTTGAATGCCTAAGACTTTGTTTTTGGTCTTTTGTTACCAAAAGTCCCTTTACTTTTTCGTGTTCTCTCTCAGATGGACTCCAGATTTGAAGGTTGTGCTATCAAACTGTACGAAATAATAAGTAGCTTATTTTCCTAATTGTCAAACAAATGCCTAGTTTTGGGTCAGCATGAGATAAGACATGCTGCTGTGACAGTTGATAATGTAGCCAAAATCAGGGACATTTTAACATAGCCTGATGGTACTCATCATACAAAGTTTTATTCAGATTTTGGAATCCAGAGAATGCCTCCCCAGTTACGTTTTGCATTGCGGGTTACTAGGGCATCAGAGCCCCAGATTGGAAAGTGGTTACCTTGCATCTTTTCTAGAGTTGATGCCTGTACTAACTTCAGCCTGAGTGTTTTTGACATTACTGTACTTTCAGAATATACCTTAGGGATTCACTAAAACTGATGAGCTACAAAGTTATTCCAGATTTAACATGTGGTTGTACCTCAGAAAGCAGCAAGTGTATGAAACAGAAATAAGCCAGTTGAAGGTTAGAACTGATTATATGTAATAGTTTTAAGTGATTTTTTTATGTAATTGAATTGTAATTGAATCTATTTTCAGAATTATGAACAAGAAAAATATACTTTTCAGTGAGAAGTTGAGCTCAAGAGTCGCATGTTAGAAAGTTTGAGCTGTGAATGTGAAGCTATTAAGCAACAACAAAAAATGCAGCTAGAACAATTAGAAGAGCAGCTAAGCAGAAGCCATGGACAGGAAGTGAATGAACTAAAAAACAAGGTTTGAATATATGTATGTTTTCAGAGCAAAAATACCCCATGTTGATGCAACCATCTGTTAATGTAAGGTGATAAAGATTTTTCTCAAGTATCACTGTGAAAATAGCATAGATCAGTTTTCTGTCATTTTAATGTTGAGAGTAGAAACACTGAGAAACAAAAACTTATAAAATGACTTTAAAAGTGAGAATTGTATCAATATAGCCTTCTAATTACATATAATTTTCCAATTTTGATAACAGCAATTTTTTTATGATCCATTTATTTAGTAACTACTGAGGCATCCTTGGTCATATTCAAGCAGTCTCCTTTCAGAAAGAGTTGTCCCTTAGCCTTTACTGCAGCTAGTGGTGTGCTTTGTAATTCTGTAGAACAAATCAGTAGTTCCTTATAAATTACTATATAGTAGTATTGATACCTTATAATTTATTTTTTGAGGAAAAACATGATCCAGTTCTCAAAATATATTTTTAAGGGAAATCCTATTGTTAATTCCATATTACTGATGAGAAAACCAATGTTTAGGTAGATCAAGCAAATTGGACAAGGTGAGAGCTAGAAATTGTCAGTTGTGAATTGAAGCAAGTTTTCCTCACACCAAATTCTGTGTCACTGAGTGTCTACATAATCTGATGACACATTACATACTAGCTCCACTTCATACATAAAAACGAAATAGACAACAGCTGTTCATGAATGCCCATTCCTTTCTAGCACCCCCACCCATCCAGCCTTCAGATTGCTACTTAAGAATCCAGAACTTCACCATGGCTCCTCTTCGTGTGGAATCCAGACTTTTACAAACCCTTTCTTTCAAAACTCGCTTGACTTTTTATTGTCTTCTCAGAAGTCTTTTTCAATTTTTAGATTTTTTTATGTAACATCTTCTAAGATTTTTTTCCATGTCTGTGTACAAGCTATACTGCTCCCTTAATTCTTTATTGATTTAGCTCTAAGTGTTTTTTTTATTTTTAGTAATGAAATCACATATTTGAGTTGGTTTATTTTTTCCTAATAGACAGTAAAACAAACAAATAATGCTTTTGTGAAATACATAGTCATCCTTCACATTACTGACAAATAGTCTAGCTTGTCTGGAACTAATCTGGTTTTAGACAGTAACGACTGGTAATGATGCATTTTCATTTCTCCTTGTGGTTTTTTTTTTTTTCATGTAGCTTTCATTACATAAACAAATGTAGCAGTATAGGGGATATTTTTTCAGGGCCTGAAGTAAGGACCAACTGTAGAGATGGCTTAGGTGGTAGAGCAAAGAGTATATCAATACAAAATTTTCAGTCTTACTGATGTTCTTAAATCACTTTTGCCAAAAGTTTGGCTTTTTCTTTTTTCTCCCAGTACCTTTCTCTTCTCATGTTGAATTTATTGGCCTGTTGTGGGGATTTGGCCAACAGAATCTTGATGTAGGCTACTGTGGCTCTAGTCCCCACCATCCCCTCTCCCCTAGACTGTTGTGGTAGCCTTCCAATCAGGCGTCTGCTTCTGCATGGCTGGTCACAGCATCGTTTACACAGCTACACAGTGCTTCTGGTAGCTTTAATGCATCCAAACCACTTGGATGGCTAGAATGGACTGTTTATAAAACAAGGTGGGTCACTTTTGGAGTGTCCTTGGAAGCTCTACTAGTTTCTTGTACAAGTTTAGATCATTCGGTGATATTTTACAGAAAGAAAATACCTTTTGATTTATAAAATTGTGATTTTTTTTTTACTTTAGATAGAAAAACTGAAAGGAGAGTTAGATGAAGCTAGGCTTAGTGAAAAGCAGCTAAAGCACAAAGTAGACCACCAGAAGGAACTCCTGTCTCATAAATCGGAGGAAATACGGATGATGTCTGAGCGAGTCCACGAAAGCATGTCTTCAGAGATGCTGGCTCTTCAGGTCGAGCTGACTGAAATGGAAAGTGTGAAGGTAATTTTTATGGCATGTGTTTTCTTAGATTTTTAAATTTTTCTTTTGCATACATTTTATGTGTTTTTATAATAATTCTAATGAGCTAGTGTGGAGGAAGAAATGGTTTTTTGACCTACTTTTATCTAACTATCCAAAAAATGTTTTATGTAGTTTAGGTGAATTACTTTATTTAAAAAAATAGTATTAGGTGACCTGATTAAATAAGGCAGACAGTACCTTTAGATTAATGAAAGCTCTGAAAGGACATAGACATTTTCTGATCCTAGTTTGTGTCATAATATAAAATGTTAGTACAGTGGAAGTTGAAATTTGTGTGAACATAGATTTTTCATTTCAGACTATGAATCATTAAAAATTAAAGCCCTGAATTCACAGTCAGAAAGAGCAGTCTCTAGAGCCTTTTGTTTGGTTCCCTGTTGAAAAATTAAGTAATTTTTAAAATTTTAATAGGTATCTGACAACTTTGACAGGTTTTTGTAGTTTTAATTTGAATGTGAACCACTACAGATAAGTTAGCTGAGCAACTGCTAAATGAAAGCATTTTCAAGAGAATTTTGTCTTTCAATTTCTGTTGAATAGAATGCTCTCAAGGAAGAAGTGAATGAACTACAGTACAGACAGGAACAACTAGAACGTCTTAGTACTAACTTAATGTGCCAGGTAGACCGACTTAAAGAAGAAAAAGAAGAGCGGGAGAAAGAAGCAGTTTCATACTATAATGCCTTAGAGGTATTATGATTACAGTAGTATTGTTTCCAGTTTTTAAATTGTTTTCATGCTAATTTAATCTCTGCTAGCTAAATTATTTTCTTTTGAATTTAGAAAGCTCGTGTAGCAAATCAAGATCTGCAGGTGCAATTCGGCCAGGCCCTCCAGCAAGCCTTGAATCCCAATAGTAAGGGCAACTCTTTGTTTGCAGAGGTACTTACAAGTATTCTAATAATTGAATTGGGTAAACTATTATTTCATTTAGTACAAGAACAATTAAACATATCAATGTTTTCCAGGTAGAAGATCGAAGGGCGGCAATGGAACGCCAGCTTATCGGTATGAAAGTCAAGTATCAGTCACTAAAGAAGCAAAATGCATTTAATAGAGAACAGATGCAAAGAATGAAGGTGTGGAATTACCGCTCTTAAATGTTTGTTAAAACTACTTCATATTAGCATTATATAGATAAATATATCACAAAATACATCTTTTCCTCCAAGGGGTGTACTTTTATATTTTTTTCTAGAACTGAATGATTTTTTAAAAAATTAGAAATTCCAGGTAGATCATAAGATACTTTTATGTTTTCAAAAAGTTAATCTTGGAAAAACATTAATGTGTTTAACAACTACTAATTGTTTATTTTAATGATCATTCACTAACCTTGCCAGGGAGGTTTAAATCTTTATAGAATAGGGAAAAGGAATTTAAAAGTGTTTGTTTCTCACTTATTCTGAGTCTTTCTGGGTTCCCGCATCAATTGAGACTAGCTTTTGCCATTTCTCACTTCTCATGAAGGCTTATTTTAGATGGAAATTTGAACTATTTAGGGTTCTCTTTTCTTGCAGCTCCTCAAAGCATGTAATTAACCCCTTTAATTTTAAGGGTTTTGTTGGTTGTTGCTGCACACAAATAAGAAGTAACAGAAAACCTTATGGCAATTAGAAAGATTCCAAGATTATAGCAGTCCTTAGAATTCCAATGTATGGTCTGTTCTGCCTGATGTTCCTAAGGTGGTGTTTGGAAGAAAGTTTAGATTTTTTTTTTCAAGATGTCAGTATTACCAGAGAACTGAGAAAGGTCACTGATTGAACTTGGAATTAGATGGACTGGATTGAAGCATAGTTGTCATTTGCTAGTTGTGTTACCTGGGACATATATTCTGAGAGCATCTAAAAGGCATACCTCATTTACAAAGTAGAGGTGATAGAACTTGCCTCTCAGAACTGTCTTGGGGTTAAAGTGTAGAAAAATACTCATATGGTACTTCCCATTCTTATCATTGTGAATATCATGTTTGTGACTGAGCTGCTTAACAATTTCCCCTACTTAAGTAAAGCTAATGGAGAATCTTGAGAAATCGCTTTAACAGGAGTTAGTATAGGTGGTGAATAGCAGGCCACATTTATCCAGGCTTACTTACCAGTTAAATGACACCCTCTGGACCACAGTCATGCTGTTCAATTTTGTATCACAAACTAGGTAAAACTATATTAAAGACTTCAGATATCATTAAAAAGTAGAAGTACTCCAAAGTTATGTCTACAACAAAACTAATTGATGTATATTTTCCAATTATTAGACTAGAAATAACTAATTAGTTTTTAAAACAAGTTCTAAATAGTATGAGTACAAAATACAAATTGTTCCAGAAATATGCTTATCAGAATATCTCAATTTTGTTGTGGTGGGGGGATTCTAGTTACAGATTGCTACATTGCTACAGATGAAAGGATCTCAAACTAAATTTGAGCAGCAGAAACGGTTGTTTTCCATGTTAGAGCAGAAGAGCGGTGAAATAAAACATCTTTTAGGTGAAATTAGAAATCTGGAGAAATTTAAGGTATGTATAATATCTTGAAAAGATGTGGCTGGATTTTTATTTGAATATCTTAAATTTTCAGTTTAAATAGGTTTCTCATCGTATAATTGACTTTCAGTTTCAGTACATATTGACCCAATCTTTAAATTATTTTTTTCTTGTCTCTGCTTTTCAGTATTATTGACCATGCTTCTTTTACTAAAGCAAAGACAAACCAATCTATTCTATTTTTGTTGTTATTATCTGGTTATTGTTTGTAAGTACCTATATCTTTAGTGTACAACTCAGTGAGTTTTAACATATATATGTTTATATACGCACACACACACACACACATTTATATCTGTATATGTATATTCTTACAATTACTATCAGATTACATAAAATATTCCTAGCACTCCAGAAAAGCCCCATTGAAATGAAGTGCTCCCACCTCCTAACTTTGTGTCAACATTATGTGAACATTCTGTTGAACTTCATATAAATTGAATCATGTAATATATATACCCTTGTTTCTGTCTTCTGCTCAGTGTTATGTCAGTGAGATTTCTTGCCTGAATGTCATCAGTAATTATTTTTTAGTGCTATCTGTTCCATTAATTTTAGAGCTTTGTCAATTCAACATTGTATATCCACTGGAATTTATGGATGTCTTTAATAAATTCTAATAAATTTATTTTATTTTTCACTTCTAGGAAAGTGAAAGTACTCCTACATGCCTTTGACTCAGAGCTCCCTATTTCTTATTTGTATGCTTGATTTATAACTTTTTCTGTTTTTATATGTTTTTCTTAAATTTTGAGACTGAGTTCCAAACTAGACGTCCTTTTACCCCTAAGCACCATGATGTTATTGGAGATATAAGCAAATGGTCAAAATTACAAATTAACATTGATATGCATTGAACCATGCTATTAACCAAGCTACTTTTTACATTTTGCCAGTTATCATTGATACCCTGTTATGGTTTAGATATGAGATGTCCTTCAAAAGCTATTGTGTTAGTGCAAGAATTTTTAGAGGAGAAATGTTTGGATTATGAGAGCTTTAACCTGATCTGTGAATTGATCCACTTAAATGGATTAACTGAGTAGTAACTTTAGGCAGGTAGAGTATGACTAGAGGAGTTAAGTTACTGGAGGAGTGACTGGAATTTTGTCCCTGGTGAGCAGAGAGCTCTCTCTCTCTCTGCTTCCTGATTACCATTTTCTAAGCTACTTTCCTCCCTCACACCCTTTCACTATGATATTCTACCTCACCTTGGGCCCAGAGCAATAGAGTTGGCCATCTGTGGATTGAGACCTAAAACCATGAACCCCAAGTAAACTTCTCCTTACATTGTTCTTGTTAGATCTTTTGGTCACCGAGACAAAAAAAAAAAAAAAAAGCTGATGAAAACATACCCTAAGCAAATTTTAAAAGAAAAAAAAAAATCTAGTGTTTTCAATTATAGGGCCTAATCCAAGGTTGCATGTTTTACCATGAAGTCTCTTCAGTCTTCCTTAATCTGGAACAGTTTCTCTTTCTTTATTTTGACATTTTTGAAGAAAAATTTGTTTATATGACTTTATCTCTGTTTCTTCTAAAAACTATTAAAAGTATTATAATTTTAGCTAAATTTGCAGTGTGTCACTTGGCAGGTATATGTAGTCTATCCCTGGGGCTTTGTGCTATACTTTGAAAATTGTGACCTTAAATTAGGAGGATTTTAAAAAGTGCAATCTCTGAAATTCTTTGCAAGTTTTTAAACATCTGCTTTTTTTTTCCAGTAAAGAAAATATTCAAAGAGTGAATCAGAATATTTAAAGCGTGGATACCAAAAATAACCTCAAGAATCTCCTCTCTTTTTTCGTATTTTTCCATTGTATAGCTTTGTCATACCAGAATTCAACCCCAAAAGCATTTGCTTCTCTCATTCTAAAAGCCAGGAGAGTGAAATCCTAAGACAGGTATAGTTGGGACTCAGAGATATGAGTGCGAGTTAGATCTGGATTCAGAATCTAGCTCTTGATTTACTTGCCGGTAGTACCTTGAGCCACTTTTCTTACCTGAGGAAGGACTGGTGGTTCTTGTACCTACTGCACTCAGGTAAGTGGGTGGATCTTTGAAGAGTATTTGTCAAAAGTTGAGAGATTAACATGTGGCTGCTGCCACTGTTAATAAGCATACAGTAACCTAATTTGTTATGTAAGTAATAAGAATTTTTGCTTTCTTTAGAATTTATATGAAAGTATGGATTTAAAACCTTCAGGCAACTCTGGTGCTCTGGAAGATAACACCTATTATACAGATTTACTTCAGCTAAAGCTTGAGAACTTAAAGTAGGTGTCTGGGTTGGCAGATGGAAGATAAAGACTTTTTATTTATTTTAATAGATGGTATTCAAATAATAACAAATTTTTAAGTTCAAATTGCCAAAAGAAATTTCCATAGAAAAGAAAGTCAATAACATGTCTTTGTGTAATACATGAGTTTTATGCAAGATTTAATAATTACTAATTACTGAAGAATACTTTCAGTAAATAATTTGTGTTTAGCTTTTTAGATTGGTAAGTAAAAAGGACTTTCATGTAGAAAATATTCTTATAATCCAAATTTCTCAAGAATAAGTATCTCATAACTTAAAGGGAATTTATGCCTTCAGCTTGCAGAAAGTGAAAATATGAAACTGAGAGCTAAGCTAGATGAATTAAAGCTGAAGTATGAACCTGAAGGTATGCAAGTTTCGTATGTTTTTGTCTTTTAAGTCCTAAGTAGCACTGAGAAAGTGTATCAACATTTTTTTCAAACTATAGCTTTTAGCAAATCTCATTACAAACCAATTTTGTGGTTATCAATCTGTAGTTAATAAGGGAAATTTACAGCTGAAAAATTCAAAGGGAATTAGGTATGCATGAATGTGATATGTGGCTTTTTTGGATGTCTAGGCTTCATCATACTGTCACTTGAGGCTTATCCACTTAAAATCGTAGCATATTGTCATACCGAAAAGTTAAATAAGCAGCTAATGTTGGAAGTTATGCTAATTCAGATTATTTATAGAAGATCTAAACACAGTTTAGGTTTAAGTGCTTGTGATTATTCTTCCGCCAATGAAAGTCTAGGAGGCATTGCAGGATTCAGACTCCTTTTGTGTTTATCTGCCAGTATTCCATTGAGCAGAGTTGATTTATGTGGCCTTGCTGTCACAGCAAGGCAAGATTGAGAAAATTCAATCTTGATTCTCAGGGGCCATGTTCCAACTAAATATTGGGAATTCTATATTTTTTATTGACATATAATAATTGGACATTTATTATGTTTCTATTTATATGTACATTGTGTAATGATTAAATGAAGGTAATTAGCATGTGATCACCTTAAATATTCATTCTTCACTGAGAACACTCAACTTCTACAAAATCAACCTGGTTTGGATTCCACAGATGAATAGGAACGTGTAGTGTTTCCCTTTTTGTGCCTGACTTATTTCATTTAACACAAGATCCTTAGGTCATTCAAGTTGTCACAAATGACAGGATTTCATACCTTTTTTATGAATGCATAGTATTCCATTACTTATACATATCACATTTTCTTTCTCCATTTATGGGAGTTCAGATATCTGGAAAAACACACACACACACAAACACCTAGTATTGGGATTGCTGGGTCACATGTTAATTCTATTTTTAATTTTTTAGAAACTTCCATACTATTTTCCATAATGACTACTAATTTATAGACCCACTCACAGTATATGAGAGTTCTCCTTTCTCCATATCCTCACCAGAATTTTTTTTTTCTTTTGGATAATTGTTATTCTAACTTGGGTGAAATAGTTTCTCATTGTGGCTTTAATTTGCATTTTTCCTGATGTTTAGTGATTTAGTGGTGTTGAGAATTTTTTCATAAACCTCTGTATTCTTTAGAAAAATGTCTGTTCAGGTCTTTTGCCCATATTTAAAATCAGATTATATGAAGGGTTTTTGCTATTGAGTTCTTTTAGTTCCTTATAGATACTACATAGTAATGCTTTGTCAGCTGTATAATTTGCAAGCAGTTTCTTCTGTTCTGTAGTTTTTCTTCACTTTGTTGATTGTTTTCTTTGCTATAGAAACTTTTAGTTTGATATTATCCGGTTTGCTTATTTTTGCTTTTGTTTCTCTTGCTTTTGAGGGATTGTCTAAAAAACATTTGCCCAGACCAAGGTCATGTAGCATTTCCCTATGTTTTCTTCAAGTAATTTTATAGTTTTTAGTTGATTTCTGTATATGATAAGAGTCTGGCACAAAAAGACAAACACTACACGATCCTATTCATCTGTGAAATTTAAAAAAGGTTGATTTTGTAGAAGTTGAGAATGTTCTCAATGAAGAAATAATGAATATTCATGGTTCTACATGTGGAGATCCAGTTTTCTCAGCACCATTTATTAAAGGACTGTCCTTTCCCCAGTATGTGTTCTGAGCTCCATTGCTCTCTTCACTGTTTTTGTGCCCATACCATGCTATTTTGGTCAGTTTAGCACTGTAGTATATTTTGAAGTCAGGTACTAGGATTGTTCCAGTTTTGTTCTTTCTGCTCTTTGACTATTTGAAATTTTATTGTTTAAGACAGGTTAGGATTATTTTTTTCTTATTCTGTAAAGAAAATTATGGAATTTTGATGAAGATTGCATTGAATTTGTAGATTGCTTTGGGTAGAATGAATATTTTAACAATATTAATTCTTCTAGTTCATGAATATGAGATATCTTGCCATGTTTTTCTGTCTTTTCAATTTTCACCAGTGTTTTATGGTTTTCACTGTAGAGCTCATTCATCTCCTTGATTAAATTTTTTCCTAGGTATTTTATTTCACTTTTTTTAAAAAATCATAGCTTTTATAAATGGGATTACTTTCCTTATTTCTTTTTCAGATAATTTGCTATTTTTGAATGGAAACACTACTGACTTTTATATATTGGCTTTAGTATCTTATATCCTTACTGTATTTATTAGTTCTAATAGTTTTTAAGTAGAGTATTCAGAATTTTCTGTAAAAGATTGTATTATCTGAAAACAGGGACGGTTTCCTTTACAATTCGGCTGCCTATTATTTCTTCCTTTTATCTAATTTCTCTGGCTAGGACTTCAAGTTCTGTATTGAGTCATAACAGTGAATGCTGGTGGCATCCTTGTCTTGTTCCAGATCCTAAAGGAAACACTTTGATTTTGACCCTGTTGAGTATGATATCTGTGGGTTTATCATCTATGGCTTTTAATATACTGAGATGTGTTCCTTCTATGCCTAATTTATTTAGAGTTTTTATCAAAAAAGGATGTTAAGTTTTATCAATTTTTTTTTCTATTGAAATGGTTCTATGGTGTTTGCCCTTTTGTCTGAAATGTGATATATCAGCTTGTTGATTTGTATTTTAAGCCATTCTTTGATCCTAGGGTGAATTCCATTTGATCGTGGTATTTAATTATTTTGATATGCTGTTGCCTTCTGCTCTCCAGAAATTTTTTTTTCAGGTTTTCTAATTTGTTTGTATTTACTAGTTCTTAAAATTCTTTGTTTCTGTGAGGTCAGTTAAGGTCCTCTGATTTTTTAAAATTTATTTGAGTTTTTTTTTTTTTTTTTTTGGTCTGGCTAAAGATTTATTCATTTTGTTTATCTTTTCAAAAACCAATTATTCATTTATCTTTTATTTTCTTTTTTTAATCTATTTTGGTTATTTGTGCTCTGATCCTTACCATTTCTTCCTTCTACTAATTTTGGTCTTATTTTTTTTCTTATTTTTTTCTAGTTTATTGAGATGAGACATTGAGATCTTCCTTCTTTTTTTAAAAAAAAAAATTAAATTGTTTTTGAACCTTTATTTTGTTTATATGCAGGGCTGAGGATTGAACCCAGTGCATCTTACATGCTAGGCAAGCACTCCACCACTAAGCTGTTCTCTTCCTTCTTTTTTTGAAGTAGGAGTTTATTGCTATAAACTTCCTTCTTAGAATTGCTTTTGCTGAAAGCATAAAGTTTTGGCATATTTGGTATATTTTCATTTTTACTTGTGAAAAGAAATATTTAAATTTATCTTTTAATTTCCTCATTGACTTATTGGTTGCTTCTAAGTATGTTTAATTTTTACATCTTTGTACAGTTTCTGATGTTCTCTTTTGTGGCCTGACATGATACCCTTGAGAACATTTCATGTGCAGTTGAGAGGAATGTGCTGCAGCTGGTGCATGGAAAGGTCTGTAACTTCTGTTAGCTCCATTTGGTCTAAAGTACAGTTTAAATCTGATGTTTCTCTGCTGGTTTTCTGGCTAGATGCTCTTCCATTGCTAGAAGTGGGCTGTTAAAGTACCTTATCACCGCAAAAAAATTGCTGCCTATCGATCTACATTTAATAATGCTTGCTTTATGTATTTAGACATATTTACAATTGTTGTATACTCTTTTTTTGTTCTGTAATGGCCTTGTCTCCTTAGTTTTTGACTTGAAGCATATTTTATTTAAGTATAACCACTCCTACTCTCTTTTGGTTTCCATTTGAATGGAATATCTTTTTCCATTTGTTCACTCTCTATCTATTCCTTACAAGTGAGTGTCTTGTAGGCAGCAGAGTCAGATTTGGGTACTGTCATGTAATTACTTGTTTTCTGGTTGTTTTGTACATCTTTTTTCTTATCTTTCTGTCTTCCTTTGTTAAGTGATTTTTTTTTCCTATCAGCATGTTTTGATCCCATGGTTTTTATTTTCAGTGTATCTATTTAAGGTTTTTGCTCTGTGATTACCATGAGGCTTTCACAGAACATCTTATAATTACAACAGGTTATTTTGAGCTGCAACAACTTAATTTCAAAAGCAAAAAAGAAAAAAAGCCTTCTACTCTTCAACTCCATTTCTCTCCCATATTTTGAGTTTTTGATGTTAAAATTTACATCTTTTTATATTACATATCCCTTAGCAGATTACTGTATTTGTATTAGTTTTGTCCTTTAGGCTTCTTACTAAGGATATAAATGGTTTACATCCCCTAGTTCCTGTGTTATTTTGGATGTATCTGAATGCTCATTTTTACCTGTGGGTTTTTATACCTTCAGATGTTTTCATATTAGACATTCTCATCTTTTTTTTTCTCTTTGCATTTGAAGAACTCCCTTCAGACTTTCTTGTAAGATAGTCTGTTGCCATGAGTGCATTCAGGTTTTGTCTGGGAAGGTCTGTCTTCCCTTTACTTCTGAAGAAGCTTTGGTGGGTACATTATTCTTGGTTGGCAGATGTTTTTCCTTCAGCAGTTTGGATATCATCTCATTCCCTTATGTCCTTTGGGTTTTTGCTGAGAAGTCCACCAGTCATATTAGAATTCCCTTCTGTGTCACTTTCTTCTTTCTTTCCTCTTGCTGCTTTCATAGTCCTCTTTGTCTTTGACCTTTGAGAGTTATTTGGGTTGAATCTGATTGGCAACCTTTGATTATCCTGTAATTGGGTGTTTGTATCTTAGATTTGGAAATTTTTCTGTTATATTTTTGGATAAACTTAATTCTAACCTTTTGTCATTCTCTAGATCCTCTTGGACACCAATGACATAGATTTGCTGTTTTAATGTGTCCCAGAGATCTCATGAATTTTCTTCATTCCTTCTCATTCTTTTTTCTCCTCTGTTTTCAAATAGCCTGTTATCAAGCTCACCAATTCTTTCCTCTTCTTGATCAGTTCTGCTATTAATGCCCACCAGTGGCTTTTTTATTTCATTTATTTATCAGCTCCAGAATTTGATTTTTAAAAATTATTTCAATCTGTTAAATGTCTCCTTATAAATTTTTCTTAATTGGTCCTCTGTTTTCTTGAAGTTTCTTGAGTTTTTTTTTTAAACCAGATATTTTAAATTCTTTGTCTGCCAAATCATGCATATGAATGTCTTTTGGGTTTATCTTTGGCAATATGTTTTGTCCATTTGATAAGGACATCTTTCCTTGGCTCTTCTTAGTCCTTGTAACATATATCTTTGTCTCTGCATTGATGAATTAGGTATCTCTTCCTTTTTTTTTTCCCCCAGTCTGGACTTGTTTGTGACTATTCTACTCCAGTAGGCTTGTTTAGACATTTTTAGCAGACTGCCTATGGTATTCCATTTCAGCATTAGAGGGCACCCTGAGCTCAGGTTAGATGCAGGTTTTTTGACAACTCTGCTGCTGGTGCAGTTTCCAACCTGGATGGACCCATGGGAGATTCATGGAGTACACTCAAGGCATGTGGGAGAGCCAGTCAGGCTCTTGAGTCCAGAGGATCTATGAACCCCGCCTCCAGCAGTAAACATTTCTAAACATTCTGTCTGCTAGCATGTCTCCTCTGGCAGGGATGGAGGGCCAGTGCCAAGTTCTGTGTGCTAGTTCGAGCCCTACTTCTCCTTCCTTCTAGCTGATCTCAGGAGCATCCCATGGAGTATTCTCAGTGCTTGCTGTGAGCCCATGCAGTGAGACTCCCACAGAGGGACTCTGTGGTAAGGAAGTCAAATATCTATTTTTCTTGCTTACTTTTTTCAGTGTATACACTGAGTTCTGGGGGCTTTCTGCAGGTGGTACCATGAAAGCTTGGGGACAAAGTGTTGCAGTAACAGGGAACCTTTCCCCTTGTGGGCTTCACAGTCTAACTTACCTTTTCTAGTTTTCTTAGTTCTTGTGAATGTATTTTTGTGGCATATAGTTATTTAGCTTGGTCGTTCTGTAGGGGATTTATCACTGGAGATTTCTACCCGACCTCTTCTCTTACAGTTCTAGCCTTTAAGGAAAAATGTTTGGACAGTTATTAGAGCAAGTCACATCACCGAGAAAAAATAGCCCAACACACCCTCTGCCTCTTGTATACTACAAAAAATGAACTTTACTATGTATAAATTTTAAAATAAAAGGGCAAATGTAAAGAAGTCCATGAATGTGATGGTCCTAACTCCCTCCCCTCCCCAAAAGATATTGTCAAAATGTTTTAGGTTAAGGATTCTCAACGGATTTCTGCCCCCGCCCTGTTGACAGGCTGAACTCTGTTCATTGTGGTCAATAGTGCGGAAAATGTAAACAATGAGAAGTTTTTTATATTGTTTTAAAAGACTTCTCTTTCTTTTGTCCTTTTTCTCTTCCCTGATCCTAGTAAGCTCCTGTGAGTAAAAATTACCCATTAGGAATTTCAGGGGTAGTGTGCTGAACTGAACACAGCAAAGGGACAGGAGGATGGTTAGTAAATCCAGATGATCTGGGTTTCAGAGGAGCAGCAAGGGATATCCAATATTTAGAGTTTGACCTGTTCTTTTCATTTAATCCTTGTAACAGACAAAGCAAAGTAAGTATTTTTAATCCGCATTTTGCAGATTTAGAAACCTTAAAATGTAGGATGATTAAATACTTTCCTAAGGTCATCCAGCTGCTAAGTGCCAGACTTGACCCTAAACTCCCTGACTGTGTGCCACTGCATCTTTATCTCCATGGCACCAAGGTCACCCTTAGGAACCATCTCCCCTTAGAATTTTTTTATCAAAATACCACAAGAGAACATTTTATTCATTCCTAGAATTTCTGTATTGAGTTCCCAAGGAAAAATTTATGCTCAAAATAATCTATAAAAGCTTTTATTAATGCAGTCTATGAAAAAGAAAGAAAAAGAAATAGATTTCAGTGAGGTGATGAGTGGATTTTGAAAGAATAGAAAAAAGGAAAAGACTTTATGTATAACCACTCTCCCTTGGTCTGTCTTTTGTTTATTGACTGGATTTTTCTAATGGTTTTCATTCTCAGAGAAAATCGAAGTTCCTATACTCAAAAAGAGGCGGGAGGTGCTACCTCTGGATGTGACCCCTGCTGAAGACGAATGTGCCAGTGGTGCTGCCGGGGAAGGAACTTCTAGATTCCTACCTCACAAGGAGACACAGTCCTGTCCTAACCCTTCAGAAGGTGACTTGCAGTTAGAAAAGTCAGTATCTGCAAACACTCCCACTGCCCCTCTCTCTCCTCACAAAAATCTGCCCGTGGATGGGCAGCAGCCAAAGAAGGAGAAGAAATGTGTGAAGCTTGCTCAAGCCTTAAGTGAAAAAAGTGAGAACATGCCCGTCTCTCTCAGGTCAGTGTCCTCTTTTCAAGTCAGCCAGCAGCCCTCCCTTTCTCTCCCTTCTCGCTGCATGAGCTATGCTCTTTGTCTCTTTATCTGTCTTCTCAATATTGCATGCAGTCTAATCCCCCAGTTTCATCTGCCTGCCTTCAACTTCTCTAAAACTTTGAGAAAGACAAAAATGATTGCAAGGGGAAAGGACTCCTGAAGAAGGGAGTCATTAGAAAGCCATACATCTCTCTTGTTGGTTTGAATAAATGTGCTATTACTTTTCTCCTGGTAAAGGAGTAGCCATGAAGGAACAATCAACTTACCTTCTTAAAGGTTTTACAGTAGTCTGAAGACAGTTTAGTTAAGAAAATGTAGGTGAAGTTTTCTATGGCTTTTGATGATGTTTATACCAGTCCTTCAGACATTACTTTTAATTATTTTGACATTTTTAAATATCCAAGGTAATTTGTTTCCATTTTTTCTAAAACATCAAAGCCTCCAATTTCTGCATAATTGAATTTGTGACTTAAAAGAGAAAGTGTCAGATATGTGTATCTGAAGGACCAGTTGAAGGGCCTTGTCCTTTAAAAGGAATAGAAGTGAGAAGGTAAGAGCAAGTGAACAGAGGGAAGAGGATGTAACTGGCTGCAGCTGGAGTTCTGGGCATGCACAGCAGGATCTGGGTAGGATAAACAGAAGTGAGTGAGGGAAATGGAGGGGAAATCAAGATGAAGGTTGTATAATGCAATGGCAGGTATATTAAAAATAAATACTTTTAGACATGTAAAATTCAAACTTGTTTCTGTGAAAGTAGCCAGCTTGGGTTGTCTCCAATGAAGTGAGGTTTTTAAGGTGCTACTAGGGCTACTTTGTTCTTAGAAAGAAGGGAACAGAGTCAGGCATTTTCTGTGTGCATTTGATCGAAAAAGTAAAACAGTCCATCGTATGTAAAAGAACTTCCTTGTATGTTTTATCTGATTTTTCTTTAAATTTTCAGTGCTTCTAAATGTACTCAACAATGATAAAACTCAAGCTGCTATTGTTATTGTAAGGAAAACTAATTAATTATTTCCTTCCTTGAGTTTTTTTATAATGTTGTAAGTCACATAAAATAAGAGCTTGATATTCTTGAGGAAATGACAAATGGATGCTACCTGACAGTACCCATAGTGCTAACTGTTCTGAGGCGAGTTCTGCAGGCCGTGCATGTGTGTGTGTTGCTCACTGTGGGAGTGTGCATATGGCCAGTGCGGGTTTGCGTGGCTCACGGTGTGGGTGTGTGTGTGGCCTGTATGGTCTTCCAGAGGTGGATTTCCAGAACCGATCAGTGCATATCTTGCCAGCTATGTTGCCTTCATTTCTTCTTCTGCCCTTTTGTGCTTGAAAAAAATATTGCTTCAATGTATCTAATTAAATTGTTTGACTCAAATTGCATATTGGAAACTATTTGCCTTGCTAGTTAAACAAAAACAAATAAAATACCACAAAACACTTTATTTTTATTTATTTATTTTTTTTGCGTGTGTGTGAGTCCATCTGCTCACTGCAGACATTTCCAACCTTGTGTCTTGCATGCTTAACTTAGATACACAATCTGAAGATGATTTTATAACAAGTGGCTTTTATTTGAAACTTCACTGTTGCATGCTTTATAAATTTAATTGATGCGCTTCTTTAAAGTGCCCGCAGGCCTATTTTATTATCTCCCCACTGTTTATATTTTTCTTTAACTATTCTCCTAGTTGAAACTCAGTTTGAGTGTGTTTTCATTGTCTGAGACAGACATCTGTGCAGCCAGGATCCCATGGTGTTTTCATCTTGTGCATGGGCCTTTTGTGTGTCATGTTATCTTTAAAATACTGCTCCAGCATTTCAGTTTTTGTGTTATGTGTACTTATCATGATAGATATCTCATCAGATTTAATTCTTTAATCTCGGCCTTAACAGGCCTTTTTTTAATCAACCTTAACATATTTACTAGACATTTAAAAATCAAGTCTATTGATAAGAATAATTCCTTTCAAGAGTCATTTAGTATTTTAATGGTACTGGAGTCGACTAATTTTTTTCTTATTAAAAAAATAGCACCATTCCTCCTTAGAGGCTCAATATATTACGGGTTTGTTTCTCTATTTTTTTCCTTAACTACATTTGAATTCAAAGTGGATGCTTTAATGCCTGTAGGTTAGCCGCTGAGTCAATGCTTCAAACAGACGTTAATGAAAGGAAAGAACCTGCAAGCAAATTGCAAAAAGAACCTTGTAAGAAATCACACCCTATTGTATACGTGTCCTCCAAATCCACTCCGGGGACCCAGTGTCCTCAGCAGTAAGGACTTCTCTCTGATCAGAGGGAGGTACTACTTGCCCTGAGGTTACTGAGGAGTTTAGTTAAGAGCCAGAGTGGTACCAGAGTTCCAAATACTCATGTCTCCTCATTGTATCAAGAGCCGGCATTTCCATGCTTCTCAACCAGGCTTTCAATTTTGATTGTGATCCTAAGGAGAGTTTCTTAAGTGATGACCCTTCATGGATCTTCTGTGATTCACACTGAATAAACTGTTAACGGAAGGAAGACTATACTTAACTTAAATCTACATGCAGTGTAGTGTCTGGATTTTTTTCAAGTGAAGTGAATATTTTAACCTACCTTCAGAGCCATATATTCAGAGAATGAACTAATATACTATTATATTTTCGTATGTAATCTTTTTATGAACTTAGTTTTTCATTGTATTGTAAAAATAGGAAATTTGATTTGAAAATATATATTGTTATAGATTTTGTCAGTGTTTAAAGCTATATGTATCTTTATTTATGTTCAATTTATGACTGAAGCATATGAGACAAATAATTTTAAAATATGAAATAAAATTGCAACAATTTCTCTGTGTTTTCTTATTCTGTGTAGATAACAGGATATTATCAAAAAAGAATAAAGGTGTGCTCAAAAAAAGAAACTTCAGGGATTCTCAATTCCTTTATACCTATGATCTTACATATAAATATATGTATTTTATATATAACTTTATATTTTGTGAATATATACCTATATATTAAAAAAGATTTAATGCTAAACTTTCTAAATGAATATAGATTGGTTCATAGCAATTTCATGTATATTTTCTATAGGTGGGTGAATTAGGGTTCTTCCATGTACATATACCTACATATTTTCACATTCATTCATATTCACAAGCATTTCTGAATCCAATGTGCTGAATTAGAAATGTTTCTTTTTTTTTTTTAATTTTAATTTTTATTTTTTTTATTGGTTGTTCACAACATTACAAAGCTCTTGACATATCATATTTCATACATTAGATTGAAGTGGGTTATGAACTCCCAATTTTACCCCAAATGCAGATTGCAGAATCACGTCGGTTACACATCCACAATTTACATAATGCCCAATTAGTAATTGTTGTATTCTGCTACCTTTCAGAAATGTTTCATTTAGTAAATTAAGTCTGAATAGAAATCTAGGAGCAACACACAAAGAGTTTGGGAAATGTTTTTTACAAAGAGACTTGCACAAATATTTAAAGAAATTAAGCAGCCAATTGAAGGTTGAAGAATTGGGTCAACAAGGTAATCTCATACATTGAGGCTCTGCCTTAATCCCTAGAAACTGAGGCAATTCTGTTGATCTTGAGTCTTCTAGGAATATATTGAAAAATCACTGCTGTAGATGATGGGAAACAAATAATGGATATAAGCAAAATAGTGTCCTCACTCAATTTATTTTAGTAAAAGCTTTGCAAAGTCATAATGGAAAATGGATTTAGAAAAAGCTAAGAATGGAGGCCAGAAATGGCAAGGTTTGTCATTGGATAGTACAGTTAAATACACAATGAGACTGAGGCAGTAGGTCAGTAATATAAAATGAGAGTTGGATTCGAGATACAGTTTAAAAGGAACAGAATGGTCAATAAGTGTTGAAAATGAGATGTGGGACTCAGATATTAGTGGATAAATGGTGGTGGTAATAGAATGTAGGAGTTGAGGGATTCAGTTCTAGTGGACACTTTTACTCAAGTACATGCAGGGAGCTGGGCAAAATGGTGCACACCTATAATCCCAGCTGCTCAGGAAGCTAAGACAGCAGGATTATAAGACACCATCTCAAAAATTAAAGGAGCTTGGGATGTACCTCAGTGGTAGAGCACCCATAGTGTGTATGATTTGCAAAAGTAAGTTTTTTTATTGAAACTTAATTTTGAAAGGAAAATGTGAACTAACATATAGCCTTGTTCTAACAGGCACATTTCTCCCTCATCATTACTCCAAAAAGTAGCCTTGGTTTATTCACTATTAGACAGAACCTGGAGTACAGATGGCAAAACTATTTTGCCTCCTTGAGAAAGGTGTTAGTAGGAGGGAATAATGTTTGATTTGCTATATATTTTATGTTCTGCTTCTCTTAGCATAATAATAAGATTGTAGCATTCTAGGATATCTGAACCCAAATCTCAACTTCTCAGCATAAAGTTAGACTTGGGCAACTTTGTCTCTGGGAACAGTTGCTTTGGGTATTGCTTTTTTTTTAATAGTTGTAAGGTTTTTTTTAATAGTGGCATTACATTTATTTTATTTGTTTATGTGATGCTGAGGATCAAACCCAGCACCTCCTCACGTGCTAGGCAAGCATTCTACCACTGAACTATAACCACAGCTCCTGTGTATTGCTTGTTTAATATTTTATTTTTTATAATTATTTATAATATGTAGATCCATAATCTACAAAATAAAATATATTTATAAGAAAGGTTGCTTTTATCCTTGTGTATGACTTACTTTTTCTCCCCTAACTTTTATGTAGACAAAATAGGTAGATAGACTTTTCACCTCCTTTCTTAGATTAAAAATAGAATACTGAGAGATGTCAGAGAAAAATGGTGTACAGGGAGCTTCAATGGACCACCCGTTCCTCTACAAAATTAGCCAATTAACTAAGGAATTGTAGAAAGCATAATGTGACTGTAGGAACTCTGGAGATTGATCAAGAATGTATAGCAGTGAGGGAACAGTCAAGGAAAAAATCAGCCTGAGTGTCGGCATTGAAGGAGATCTCTGATGATCACTAGCAATTACACAGCACATGCTTAAACCACCAGTGGGGTCAAAGAATCACAAAGAAAATACTTTTAAAGATGAATTTTAAATACTTAAGATGAATGAAAGTGAAAATGTAATAGAACTTAGAAGGAGATGTAGCAAAGTCAGAAGGACTCAGCAGGAAATTTATGCCTGTAAATTCCTGTGTTTAAAAAGGATCTCAGGCCAATAACTCAACTTTAAGGAATTAGAAAAAAGAAGATTGAATCCAAAGCTAGAAGGAAAGAAAAAATCAGAGAGACAATACAAAAATAATAAGATGTATGTATGGAAACAAAACGTTCATTCTTTGAAAAAAAATCAATAAAATTGGCAGACTCAATTAGACAAACCAAGGGAAAAGAAGAAAAGACTCTAATTGATGAAATTAGAAATAAAATTGGGGCAATACTAACCATTTTGTAGACATAAAAATCATAAAAGAATACTGTAAACAGTTATTAATTAGATATATCAATGAAGTTGTCAAATTCCTAGAAAAAAAAACTACCAAAATCTAAGAAAAAACAAAATTATAATGTGGCATAACAAAAAAGAGATTGTAACAGTCAATAGTTTAAATAATAATTTCAAAAATAAATAATATTTTTAAAAAAACTTTCAGAATAAGATTCTGGGACCTACTGGCTTCAGGAGCAAACTCTATCAAATGTTTTCCAAACCTTGCCAAAAAAGTAGAAGATCATTTCCTGACTCATTCTTTTAGGAGAGTATTAGCCTTATACCAAAACCAAAGAAAAACTTTAGAAGAAAACTATAGACCAATATCAATGATGACTGTGGCTGCAGAACTCTGTAAGGTAAAGGAATAGATACCATGGCTGTCAGGGCTTGCATCTGAATTGCCCCCCAAAGGCTCATGGGTTGAAGACTGTCCCCAGTGCAGATGTGGGTCTTTGGGGAAGTAATTGGATCGGGAGAATTCTGACCTTCTATATGGGTTAATCCATAAATCCATAGCTGAATGGGTTATTGGACAGTGGTGGGACCTAGTTGGAGGGAGTGGGTCCTTGGCAGTGTGCCCTTGAGGGCTGTATCTTGTCCAGGGCCTCTTCCTTCCTCTGTGTTTCCTAGCTGCCATGAGGTGAGCAGCTTTGCTGTGTCATACCTTTCTGCCATGAAACTCTACCTCACCACAGGCCCAGAACAATGTAGAAAGCTGACCATGGACTAAAACATCTGAAACTGAGCCAAAGTGACTCTTCCCCCAAGTTCTATTGTCAGAGCAATGAAAATCTGACTAACACAATGACCAAGTAGGATTTGTTCCAGGAATTCAGATTGGATTAAAGTGAAAATCAATGTAATATAAATTGAAAGCTACCCCATGTTCAGGAATTGAAAAGCTCAATATTGTTAAGATGGCAGTACTCACTGTCTTAGTCAGTTTGGGCTACTGAATCCTAGGTGGTTCAAGCAACATTTTTCACACTTCCGAATGCTTGGAAGTTCAAGACAAAGATACTAATAGATGCAATGTCATGAGGGCCCACTTTCTGGTGTGCAGAGCAATCATTGTATATTCTCATATGGTGAAGAACAGAGAAAGTAAGTGCATGTCTCTTTATAAGGTCACTAGTCCCATTCATGAGGACTCTACCCTCATGACCTGATTACCTCTTGAAGCACCCCCCGCCCCGTACCATGGCAGTAGGGGTTAGCATTTCAACATAGGACTGGGGAGAGGGCACATTTGGTCCATAAGATGACCCAAGTGATCTGCAGAATCAATGCAATTCCTATCAAAATCCCAATGGCCATTTTTTTGCAGAAAAGCTAATTCTAAAATTTAAGTGGAATTGAATGGCATCCCAATAGCTAAATTCAACTTTAAAAAGAAGAAAGTTGAAGGTCTTTCACAAATTTCCATTTCAAAACTCACTGTAGAATTGCAGGAAACAAGATACATGCTGCAATGTAGATGAACCTTGAGAACTGGCACAAAAGACATTTGTTTTATAATTCCATTTGTGTGACATATCTAGATAGGCTCATCCATAGAGAGAAGAGCTTCCTGGTTGGCAGAGACAGAGAGGAGAAGGGAAAAGGGAAAAACTGCTTGATGGACACAATTTCAATTTGAAATGAAGAAAATGTTTTAACTAGATGGTGGTGATGGTTTTGCAACATTGAATGTACTTAATTCCACTGAACTGGACACCTTAAAACAGTTAAAATGATGACTTTTATGGTATGTCACAGAAAAATTCCTAAAATCTTGTAGAAAGCAGCTTTCAGAATGTATAATTTGCAAAAAGAAATGCCTCAAATTAACAGTTTAAACTTTGAGGAAAGTAAAAGAAAATCTAGCAATTAAACCTTTAAATTTTCTTTTGAGAAAGAAAGTACATTAATAAGAAGAAATCAATGAAATAGTGTATAAGTATGTAGTAGAGAATCCACAAAGCCAAAAATTGATTATCTAAAAAGATTATAAAACTGATAAACTCCAAACCAGATTTATGAAGTCAAAAAGAAAATACAAATTAATAATATCAGGAATAAAGAAAATACATTACAGAATTTACTGATTTTTAAAAGATAACAGGTGGATGATCAGGTTACACCAACAAATCTGACAATCAAGATAAACTGATTAAATTTCTTGAAAAACACTTATTTTAAAAAAACATTAAGAAATAAAATTTGAATTACCTAATATTAAATTTACATTTTAACTAAATGCTTTTCCATAAAGAAAACTCTAGGCCCAAAACTTGAATGCATTCTTCTAATCATTTAAAAAACAACACCAACCTTAAAATTATTATTTTTTTTATGTTTGTTATTGGTAGTTGCAAGGGGTGCTGAACCACTGAACTACAGCCTTTTTTATTTTTTATTTTGAGACAGGGTCTCACTAAGTTGCTAAAGCTAGCCTTGAGTTTGCAATCCTCTGGTTTCAGACTACCAAGTCACTGGGATTACAAGTGTGCACCACCATACCTGGCTTAGAATAGTTTTTGCTTTATATATAACTAATGCAAAAAGGCAAGAAAAAGAAAATTAAAATATACAGCTTTGAAAGGAAGTAGTAAAACGTTTTATAGGTGACATCATTGGGTAGAAATCACAAATAATCAACAGAAAAATACATGCTGACAGGGCACCATGGGACACACCTGTAATCCCAGTGAACCAGGAGGCTGAGGCAGGAGGTTCAAGCCCATCCTTACCAATTTATTGAGAACCTGTCTCAAAGTATTAAATAAATAAATAAATAAATAAAAGGCTGAGGATATAGTTCAGTGGTAGAATGCCGATGGGTTCAACTCCCAGTACCCCCAAACAAAATCTGCTGAATCCAATAAGCAATTATACCAAGTTTATAGGATACTTTGGGTTTTGTAATGGCCCTTTAGACACAACACCAAAGGCACAAGCCATGAAAGAAACAAAATTTTTAATTAAAAATGGGTAAAAGATCTAAATAGACACAAAACTACAGATGATAAATAATAAATAAACATATGAGAAGATGCTCAACATTTCTATCATTAGAGAATTGCAAATTAAAACAATAATGAGATCCCATTAAATTTCTATTAGAATGGTTAAAACCCAATACACTGAAAACAGCAAACGCTGGTGATAATTGGGAGCAACAGGAACTCTTATCCATTGCTGACAGAAGTACACAGTGACAAGCTACGTTGGAAGGCAGTTTTCTTACAAAAGTAAATACAGCATTACTACACAATCCAGCAATTGCTCTCCTTTCTTGGCATTTACCCAACTGAATTAAAACAACAACAACAAATGTTCACAAAAATGTTTATAGTACACATACACCTACATTCAGTGCATCTACTCAGAAGTGTTCACAGTAAATTTATAATCGTCCAAACTTGGAAGCAACAAAGAAGTCCTTCAGAAGGTGAATGGATAAACAAATGGATATGCCCATACCATCCAGTTTTATTCAGTGGTAAAAAGAAATGTTATCAAGCTACAAAAAGACATGGAGGAACCTTTGACCTAAGGTTTCCTAAGGGAAGGAAGCCAGTCTGAAACTGCTACAGACTGTGATTCCAAATGCAAGAAATTGTGGAGAAGGCAAAACGACAAAGACAGAAATCAGGGGTTGCCAGGAGTGAGGGGAGAGGGTAGGAAGTGGGATGGTGAGGTGGAGCACAGGGAGTTTTTAAGACAGTGGAACTACTCTGTATGATACTGTGTGGGTGGACTCATGTCTGTCATTTGTTAAAACTCATGGAACTTCACAACATGAAGCTGAGTCCCTAAGGTCAACTGTGGACTCCATGATAATGTATCAGTATGGATTCATTAATTCTAACATGTTCTAACATGCTCCATGTAGCAATTACACAGCACACGCGAATTACAAAGAAAATACTTTTAAAGATGAATGTTAAATACTTAAGATGAATGAAAGTGAAAATGTAATAGAACTTAGGAGGAGGTGTAGCAAAGTCAGAAGGACTCAGCAGGAAATTTATGGCTATAAATTAAAAAGGATCTCAGGCCAATAACTCAACTGTAAGGAATTAGAAAAAAGAAGATTGAACTCAAAGCTAGAAGGAGGAAAGAAAAAATCAGAGAGACAATACAAAAATAATAATACTAACCATTTTATAGACATATAAAGGTCATAAGAGAATACTGTAAGCAATCATTAATTAATTAGATATATCAATGAAGTTGGTGGAGGACACCATTTTATATGGAAAACTGCTTGTGGGCAAGAACATGTACAGGGGAACTCTATTTTCGGCTCAATTTTCTATAAATTCAAAATTGCTACAAAAAAGCAAACTAGTTTTAAAAAAAAGAAACAGTTTCCACCCAATAAAACAAGAGGGGCTTTCTTTTAGATTAGAAATACCCCTCAAAAGCAGATAAATCTTACTCATGAGAACTGTGTACAATGTTTCCACTTACCTAACAAGTAGAGCTATTTTTAAAATTATTTTTTTATTTATATATGACAGTGAATGCATTACAATTCTTACTACCACATATAGAGCACAATCTTTCATATATCGGCTGTATACAAAGTAGATTCACGGCAATTTTTGTCTTCATACATGTACTTTGGTTAATAATGATCATCACACTCCATCATCATTTCTAACCCCATGCCCCCTCCCTTCCCCTCCCACCCCTCTGCCCTATCTTGAGTTTGTCTATTCCTCCCATGCTCCCTTTCCTTACCCCACTATGAGTCAGCCTCCTTATATCAGAGAAAACATTCAGCATTTGTTTTTTTGGGATTGGCTAACTTCACTTAGTACTATCTTCTTATTTTATTCCTCACACACACACACACACACACACACACACACACACACACACATGCTTAAACTGTGGAACCAACCTAGATGATGTAGCATATATGCACAATAGAATATTACTCAGCAATAAAAGAGAATAAAATAAGATTATATATATATAACCAAGGATTTATATATAAAGCCTTGGTATTTTCTTACTTTAAAAGGAAAAGGGGCTGGAGTTGTGGCTCAGTGGTAGAGCACTTGGCTAGCATGTGTGAGGCACTGGATTCAATTCTCAGTGCTACATGTAAATAAATGAATAAAATAAAGGTCCATCAACATCTAAAAAATATATTTTTAAAAAAAAGTGAAAGGAAAAGAAAAGTGGTAGAACACTTACCCAGTATGTGAAAGGCCCTGGGTTTGATCTCCAGCACTGTAAAAAAATAAAAATGGTTATCCATTAGTTATAAAGGCTATAAGAAAATCATTTTAAATATGTTACAACTCATGGAATTTTGTAGCCATAAACCCTCCTTGAGGGATTTCCTAGAATGTAATCATCCCAACAGAAGGTGCCTGGAATAACTTTTGCAATAGGATTGAAAAATTGAAAAATAACTACACATGTTATGGATAACGGGGTCAGAATGTGCAAAGGAGGAAGGCTAAAACAAACTCTGTGGTGTTGAATTGGAATTGAGTTTTATGAACTCCTGGATATGTCTACTGAGAGGTCCTGGCAGCAGTATCACCTGAGTACTGGTGAGTACCCTTGGCACCCAGATCTTGATTTCTTAATATCATTCTCCACCAAAAAGGAACCAGAATTTTTTGAAAATTAGTGGACTCCAGGAGTATGGCTGGGAATGAATGAGATGAGCCTTATGGCATCTTATGCCAAAAAGTAAGAAAGTGCTCAGAAAATGGTGGGGCACATCGAAATGAACTTATCACCTTGAAGTGGCTCCCATTGGCCAAATCTGAGGACATTTTGAGCATGTAAGTTGACAATAGTAATAGGTCATAACATTGAGTAAAATAAGAAACCACAAGCCCATGTAATTATAAAAAAAATAAAATACTAATGAATAAATGAAGAAAACCTTTTGCTCACAGTAGAATTGCATTGCATGAGCTCAGAAGAGAGAATAGATTTCAAAAATCTCTGGTACATATACTAGGTCATTTAGACAAGAATCACAAATAAATGCTATAATTAGTGGGATAAAAGTATAATAAGTTTTGGATATTTACTTAGCCTCAAAATATTTACTGAGTAGCATCTTTCCTGTCTTGTATACTTCAAAATGCAGAGCATGAGTGATAAGTAAAGGTGGGAAACCTGATTCTGATTAGAGACCTATATCTGATGAATGCAATTTGTGATAGGAATAGTGGAACAACTGGCAAATTTGTACTTTGATTAGCTGATAGTATTGTGGGAATGTTCATTCCCTGATTTTGATTCTTATACTGCCTTGTTTTTAAGAAATGTACAATGAAATATTTAGGAGTGAATATTACTTATTCTCATGTCTGCACTTTATTCACAAGTGGTCCAGGAAAAAGAAAGTAGTTTTATATATTGAAAGAGACATGAAAGCAACTATATTGAAATGTTAACATTTGGGAAAGGTACTTAAAGAATCTACAGGCTCCATTGTTCTTGTAACTTTCCTGTAAGTCTGAAACTATGTTAAAATTAGAAGCTTTTCAGTGTTACTATTTGCATATGCTTTGTAGAAAGTCTAAAATACTTTGTAGATAATCTATTAAAATTAATGATGAAATTTATTAAAGTTGCCTATCAAATGCAGGTTGAATTTTTAAAAATCAGTTATAGCAGCTCTAAACACATGGAGAAATTTTTTTTCAGTTTTATTAATTCTTTTTAGTTATGCATTACACTAGGATCCATTTTGATGTAACTATAAAAGTCTGAAATATAATTTGCTTGAAGTCAGTTCCTAGTATTTCCCCTTTTCCCTTCCATCCTCCTTTCTCCCATTCCCTTCCCTCTTCTCTACTGATCTTTCTGCTGTTTACTTGTATTTTTTCTTTTCAATTAGTGCCTTATGAATATATGTAATGGTGAGAGTCACTGAGGTATATTCATATATGTACCTAGGAAAGTTGTTCATTCCACTGTTCTTCACTTATCCCATCCCTCCTGCTTCTTCCTCAATCCCCTTCCTGATCTTTATCCTATTTTGATGAAATCCTTCCCCTTTTCTTTTCTATTTTTTCCCTTATTTTTGACTAGCTTTTGCATGTCAGAGAAAATATTCAGCCTTTGACTTTCTGGGTCTGGCTTATTTCACTTAGTACATTAGTCTCAAGTTCCATCTATTTATTGGCAAAGGCCACAATTCCATTCTTCTTTATGGCTGAGTAATACTCTCATATGTATATAAACCACATTTTCTTTATCCATTCATCTGTTGATGGGCATCTAGGTTGGTTCCATAGCTTGACTACTGTGAATTGTGCTGCTATAAACACAGATGTGGCTGCATCTCTATAGCATGCAGATTTTAGATCTTTTGGATATACTGAGGAGTGAGATAGCTGGGTTATATATTGGTTCCATTCCTAGTATTTTGAGGGATCTCCATACTGCTTTCCAGAGTGGTTGTACTAATTTGTAGTCTCACCAACAATATTGGCGTATACCTTTCCTCCTACATCCTCACCAACAGTTCTTATTTGTATTTTTTATAATTGCAATTCTGACTGGAATGAGATGAAATTTCAATGTAGTTTTAATTTGCATTTCTCTGATTGATAGAGATGTTAAACATTTTTTATATATTTGTGGGCCATTTGTATTTTTATATTTCTTCTTTTGAGAAGAGTCTGTTTTTTAGTTCTTTTGCCAATTTATTGATTGGGCTATTTTTTTTTGTGTGTGTGTGTGTGTGTATATGTATGTGTGTCAAGATTTTAAATTTCTTTTTTCTTACTGGATATTAATCCTCTGTCCAGGGAATGGCTGGAAAGATCTTCTCTTATTTTGTAGACTCTCTCTTCACATTCTTCACTGTTTCCTTTGCTGTGGAGAAGCTTGTTAATTTGATGCCATCCCACTTTTTAATTTGTGATTTTATTTATTACACTTTAGGAGACTTGTTAAGGAAATCAATACCTGTGCCAATATGTTGGAGTGTTGGGCCTACATTTTTTTCCTAGCAATTGCACATATTCTGGTCTAATTCCTAAGTTTGTGATCAGCTTGATTTGTCTTTTGTGTGGTGTGAGAAATAGGGGTCAATTTTCATTTCTCTGCACATGGAATATCCAGTTATACCAGCATCATTGGTTTTAAAAGGCTATCTTTTAACCAATATGTTTTTGGCACCTTTATGTAGTATGAGATAACTGTATAACCAGGCATGGTGGTGCATGCCTATAATCCCAGCATCTTGGGAGGTTGAGGCAGGAGGATCACAAGTTCAAAGCCAGTCTCAGCAATTTAGTGAAGCTGTAAACAACCTAGCAAGACCCTGTCTCAAAATAAAAAATAAAGAGGCTGGGAATTTGCTTAGTAGTTAAAGACCCTTGGGTTCAATCCCTGATACAAAAATGAAAAATAAAAAATTACCGTTTGTATGTGGTTTGTGTCTGTGTCTTCTAGTCCATTGGTCTTTGGGTCTATTTTAGTGTCAATGCCATGCTGTTTTTTTCCTATAACTCTGTAATATAATTTGAGATCTGCTATTAAGATGCCTCCAGCATTGCTCTTCTTTTTTCAGGATTGCTTTGGTTATTCTAGGTCTCTTATTTTTCCAAATGAATTTTAGGACTGTTTTTTTTTCTATTTCCATGAAGAAAGTAATTGGGATTTTAACAGGAAGTGCATTGAATCTGTATAGCACTTTTGGTAGTGTAGCAATTTTGACAATATTAATTCTGCTTATCCAATAATACAGGTGGTCTTTCTATCTTCTATTGTCTTCTTCAATGCCTTCAGTATTCTATAGTTTTCATTGTAGAGGTCCTTCACCTCCTTCATTAGATTAATTCACAAGCAATTTATTGTATTTTTGAGCTTATTGTGAATGAGATAATTTTTCTAATTTCTTTTTCAGCAGATTCATTATCACTAATGGAGTATATGGGAAAGTTAATCTTGTATCTTGCTACTTTAGTGTATCTTTTTTTAACTCTAGAAGTCTTCTGATGGAGTTTTTTGGGTCTTCTAAATATAAGATTATGTTATCAGCAAACTGATAATTTGGCCTCTTCTTTTACTATATGTATCCCTTTATTTTCCTTCTCTTGCCTAATTGTTCTGTCTGTGTTTCAAGGACTATGTTGAATAGGGTGATAGGAGTGGGCATTGTTGTCTGGCTCCTAATTTTAGAGGGAAATGCTTTCAGTTTTTTTGTGTTCAGTAAGATGTTGGCCTTGGGTTTGCCGCAAATGACCAAGAAGAAAAATGTTTGATAATATAATTGTAAATATACCATACGCCTAGAGATAAAGCCAACAGAAAAAAGTATAAGACTTCTCTATTAAGAACTTCAAACATCCCAGGGTAAAGAAGATCTACTTGGTGGTATATATTAAACTAAAAATATCACTTATTTCCAAATTGTTCTAAAGATTCAATACAATTCCAATAAATTCCCAGTAAATCCCCCCTCACACTAGAACACAACAAGTTGATTCTAAAATTTATATGGAAATTCAACAAGCCAAGAATAGGCAAGAAAATCTTGAAGAATAAAGGAGGAGGGCTTATACAAACATACAAAGAACATTAGTGTATAAAGAAAGAAATTGAAGAAGACCTTAGAAGATGGAAAGATCTGCCATGCTCTTGGATAGGCAGCATTAATATTGTCAAGATAGCCATACTACCAAAACTGTCATACAGATTTAATGCAATTCCCAATGACATTCTAGAAAAAGCAATCATAAAATTCATTTGGAGAAATGAGACCCAGAATAGCCAAAGCAATCCTTAGCAAGTAAAGCAAGAGATATCACAACATCAGAACTTGAAGTGTACTACAGAGCCATAGTAACAAAAAACAGTATGGTATTGACACCAAAACAGACATGTAGACCAATGGTACAGAAGACATAGAAAAAACCCCACATAAATAGAGTTATCTCATGTTAGACAAAGGCACCAAAACATTCATTGGAAAAAAAGACAGCCTCTTCACCAAATGGTGCTGGAAAAACTGGAAATCCATATGTAGCAAAATGAAATTAAATCCTTATCTCTCACCCTGCACAAAACCCAAAGTGGATCAAAGATTTAAGCACTAGAACAGAGACCCTGTGTCTAAAAGAAGAAAAAGGAGGCCCTCACCATTTTGGCTTAGGAACTGACTTCCTTAAGAAGACTTCTAAAATGCAAGAAGTAAAATCAAGAATCAATAAATGAGATGGATCCAAACTAAAAAGCTTCTCAGCAAAGGAAACAATAAATAATGTGGAGAGAAAGCCTACAGATTGGGAGAAAATCTTTACCACATGCACCTCAGATAGAGCATCAATCTCCAGGATATATGAAGAACTCAAAAAACTTAACACTGAAAAAAAAATAACCCAATTAATATATGGGTTAAGCAACTGAAAAGATAATTCACAGAAGAAGTACAATTGATCAACAAATACATGAAAAAATGTTGAACACCTCTAGCAATTAGAGAAATACAAATCAGAAGTATCCTAAGATTTCATCTCACTTTAGTCAGAATAGCGATTATCAAAGATAAAGCAAAAAATAAATGTTGGCAAGGATGTAGGGGAAAAGGCACACATTGCTGGTGGGACTGCAAATCGGTACAACCACTATGGAAAGCAGTTTGGAGATTCCTCAGATAATTTGGAATGGAACCAACTTTGACCCAGCTATCTCATTCTTTGGTTTATACCCAAAGGACTTAAAATCAGCATACTACAGAGATGCAGCCATATCAATGTGTATACCAGCTCAGTTCGAAATTGCCAGACTATGGAACCAACCTAGATGCCCTTCAACAGATGAATGGGTAAAGAAAATATGGTATATACACACTAATGGAATATTATTGTGTCTTAAAGAAGAATGAAATTATGACATTTGTGGTAAATGGATGGAGCTGGAGAATATCATGCTAGGTGAAATAAGCCAATCCCAGTAAACCAAAGGCCAAATGTTTTCTCTGATATGTGGGTGCTAATTCGCAATAAGAGGGTAGGATCTAGGGATGAGTTGAGGTACTTAGGGTTAGAGAGAAGGGAGTGATGGAAAAGAAGGGAATATGAGAACAGGAAGGACAGTAGAATGAATTGGACATATATGTCCATATATGATTACATGACCAGTGAGATTCTACGTTGTGTACAACCGGAAGAATGAGAAGTTGTACTCCATTTATGTATGATGTGTAAAAATGCATTTTACTGTCATTTATAACATTAGAACAGTAACAAAAAGAACCTTAGTGTAAATAGTAATTGATTCAGCGTGGTTTAAGAGCAAACAGAGACTCAGTCATAGAGAAGAATGTAATTATGGCATTATTTGCCGGTAAAAGAATGGAACTGGAGACTGTCATGCTAAGTGCAATAAGCCAATCCCCAAAACCCAAAGGACAGATATTCTCTCTGATATGTGGATGGTAACACATGATAAGGGAGGGGGAGGGAAGAATAGAAATTCATTGGATTAGACAAAGGGAAAGGAAGGTAGTGGGAATAGAAAGATAGTAGAATGAATCAGACAGAAGTTTCCTATGTTTGTGTATGAATGCATGATCAGTGCAACTCCATATCATGTACAACCACAGGAATCCTAATTAGAATAAGTTTTACTCCATGTATGTATAATATGCCAAAATACACTCTACTGTCATTTATATCTAAAAAGACAAAATTATATATGTGTGTATATATACACATATACATAATATATGCATAATAATATATATGCCCAGTATATATATATATATACATACATATATACATATCTATATATGCATACAGAGAAATAAACCAAAGAAAGAATAGAGAACCTGTAAACAGAGTGAAGCATGCACATGCTCTCCTATTTCATAATAGACCACATAGTGCCAGAGGGAAATGATAGTCTTTTTGAAAAATTGTGCTGGGGAAATTTGGGTAGTGCATGGAGAAGACCCTTGATCCTCTCTCCACTTAACACAGTTATATGGGTGTTACAAAGGCAAATGTAAGGCCCAGTTAGTTTACTTGAGAGCCTAGGCTGAAATCTAGACTCTCTGGCCCCACATGGACTGTTGCTTTTAGTAATGTTGATACTTCCTGTGAGCCTTGAGGGATACAAAGAAAAAAGAGAACAAAGAAAAGGCAGTAAAGAAAATATAAAAGAGGCGCGCACACCCGAAAACAATTTCAAAGAAAATAAGGATAGTGAAATTTAAAACCTAAACAGGCGATTCCACTTAACTGAACAGGTGGCTTTTTGAAACCCTGCTTTTTTCCTATCTGGTTAGAATAATGCTTTACCATGAATCATCTGTTTTTCAAATTTCCTCTAGATCTGTTCTTAAACTCATTCTTTGTCTTTCTCTGAAAAATAACTTTATAAGGAAAGGAAAGTTGGCATACCTGTTTTGACTACAAAATGGTTACAATGTTGAGAAATACAGAATCAACTTATGTTTAAATAGTATATTATTTATACTTGCAAATAATATGTCCCATGGGTTCAGCAAGATACTCTTAAATTAATGAGTCTAATTGGCAACCTGGAAAAAAATCATAAAAACAGGAAAAAGTATGACTGTATATTTTTTAAGATTAACAATTAAACCATTAAATTTAGAGTACTCCATCCCAAAAGGTATCAGAATGATAAAGAATATCATATTGAGTGTGTTATTTTACAAAGCAGGCAACAACTCTTGAACAATGTGCTTATCCTACCTTCAAGGACTTTGTGGACATCTTGTATGGTAAAACACTTTTCCACCTCACCTTTTAGCACATTTCTACCTCACCTAAGCAGCACCGTGAGTGGTGACTTCAGGTGGCACTGCTGAATATCTATGTGGCCTTCTCTTATTTCACGGTTCTCTTTGCTCTTTGAATGCCGACTGAACACAGGAGCAGGGCAAGGACAAGGGTGGGCGTGAAAATTGCTAAGCCTAGTTCCATAGTGGAGCCCCACCAAGTATCCATTCCTGGAAATCCAGCCTCACTTCTGCCCTCTCATCAATTTTGCAACCCACTTAAAACTCCATAATGCTTGCTTTCCTACGTAAATTGGTTCAAGTAGATCCTGTTCTCTTTATCTGAACTGTCAGCACTGTGATCCTTTTAGAACAAAACTACTTTAAGTCAATAGGATTCAGATACTAAACTCTACCTGGACATGAAAAAAAAGAGTCCTTGGAGCAAAGATAATCCCCCTGTGGCGCTAACTGACTTAATTGTTTGTGTTGCTATTTGTTCAGTGAAAGTGGGCTCTCACAGAGGCCTCCCACTTCTGTTATGGAAGCTTCTGGCCCTTGACTTACCACTTTTTCATTGTCACAAAAGCCCTCAAGTTTTTCCTTATCTTAGATTCTACTCTCCATAATTAGCCCTTCCCTTCATGCCTGAATACTCTTCTGAATTTCCCTGGGAAGACCCCAATCCTAACTTAAACCCAGCTCTTCCCATGCTCTAGTTTGTGTTTAACTGTCCCCCAGAGGCCCATGGTTACAGGCTGGATCCCCAGCTTGGCACAATTGGGAGGCAGTGAAAAGAGGCAGGTCTGCTAGGAGGTCTTCTGCTCACTGGGGTGTGCCCTTGAAGGGGAGAGTGGGAGCCTAGCCCCTTCCTCTTCTCTCTCACTGACTCGCAGCCCTGAAGGGAGCAGCTACTCTCGAGCATGCTCAGCTGGCCATGATATGCATCCTCAGGACAGGTCCAAAGACAATGGGGCCACTCCATCATAGACTGAGACCTCTGAAACTGTAATTATAAATGGGTCTTCCCAGGTATTGGTTACAGTGACAGGAACATGACTAACACAACTGTGTATCTTCTAAAGTCTCCTAGACCCTCTTCCCAGATGACTGCAATCAGAATTGGGGTGTGGGGAACACTGAGACTGAGATTCCAATGTACAGCCAGAGTGGAGACTCCCTGGTCTAATCCATGCTGCACTGAAGTGATTAAATGTGGCACAAGAAAACCATTTGATCATCTTGAGTCTTTCATGTGAATCTTATGACCAATAAGCAGATGGCTTCCATGTCTTCAAGATGACCTTCATTTCTCTTTCACTCTTCCTAGTCTCAGCTGATGACCTTCGTATTTTGCTGAAAACATAATAATTTGCTGCATATCATGTGAAAAACACTAGTGTTCTATATACATTTCTAAATTGATCTGAACTCTGGAGTAGGTGCCACAAGATTGTTTCATCTTCAAGAAGTAAAAACTGAGTACAAGAAACGTCACTTTCTGTGACCAAACTCACAAAGCTTGGCCTTGAAGTAATTTCCATTTGAACCTGGAATCCATCTCTCACCCACCTCACACTCCTTTTATGGAGTGCTGAAACAAAGAGAAAAAGAACACCTTTGTCTGATCTCACGTTGACTGACCAATCTGTCTCTGCATCAATGTCTTCTCCTTTCCCCACCTTTAGCGTACTCTGTGCATACAATCCACCTCCTCAAATCCAAGACTTGTTAGCAATAATAGTATCGTCTACTTTGAGTGGAATACTTCCATGTTCCTGCTTGGATCGTGAAATGAGGATAAAAGCACAGTCCACTGTGGCAGTTCCATACTACAGAGTTAACATGAGCCAAATTCCAAAGAGAGCATAAATGAACTATAAGGAGAGCACTGGGAGCACATATGAGGGAAAGTTGCAGGACAAAAGAGGAAGTACCAAGTAATGAGCATATGTGATTCAGGTAAGGGGAGGAGAGGAGAGAAAATAAAAAGGGACAGACAAAAGAGAGAAAATGGAAAAAAAGAAAGGGAGTGAAAGAAAGGAAACAGGAGAAAGGAAGGTAGGATAGAAAGAAGGAAGTACAGAAGTACTGAAAAAAGGAAAATGGGGAGGGAATACAGAAGGAAAGGGAAAAAAGAAGGAGACAGGGAAGAAGAAGAGAGGAGGAATAGGTAGAGGGAAGAAAGAAAAGAATGGAGGATAAAAGAAAGTAGAGAATTAAGAGGAAGGAACAGAGAGGAAGGAAAAAAACAGGAGAAAGAGAGACAGAAAAGGAAAGACATGAAGACAACACGAAAAAAAAACAGAAAAAGGAACAGAGGACAGAATAAAAAAGAGAAAAGAGGAAGAATAAAGGAAGGTGTTAAAAGAAGAAGGAAGAGCAGGTAGAAGGATGGAGGGGATGCGCGATGGGAAGGGTAAGGGGAGAGTGGAAGGGGAGAGGGGAAAAGGAAGGGGAAGATGAGGGGAGGGTGAAAGGGTGGAGAGGAAGAGAAAAGGGAAGGGTAAGAGAGGGTGGAAGAGTGGAGGGGATGCACATTGAAAAGGGTGAGAAAGGGGGGAAGGTTGCAAATGAGAAGGGATGGAAAGGGTGAGGGAGCGTGGAAGGATGAAGGGGAGGAAGGATGGAAAGGGTGAGAAAGGGTAGAAGGGTGGAGGGGAGGAGGAATGTGAATGGTGAGGGAGGGAGGAAGGGTGGAAGGGAGGAGGAAAGGGAAGGGTGAGGAAGGGGGAAGGGTGGAGAGGAGGAGGAAAGAGAAGGGTGAGGGAGGGTGGAAGGGTGGAGGGCATGCATGATGGGAAGGGTGAGGGAGGGTGTAAGGGTGGAAGGGAGGAGAAAAGGGAAGGGTGAGGGAGGGTGGAAGGGTGGAGAGAAGCAGGAAAGGGAAGGGTGAGGGAGGGTGGAAGGGTGGAGGGGAGCAGGAAAGAGAAGGGTGAGGGAGGGTGAAAGGGTGGAGGAGAGGAGGAAAGGGAAGGGTGAGGGAGGGTGGGAGGGTGGAGGGGAGGAGGGAAGGGAAAAGTGAGGGAGGGTGGGAGGGTAGTGGGGAGCAGGAAAGGGAAGGGTGTGGGAGGGGAGAAGGGTGGATGGGAGGACAGATGGGAAGGGTGAGGAAAGGAAGGAAGGGTGGAGGGGAGGAGAGAAGGGAGGGGTGAGGGAGGATGAAAGGGTGAAGGAGATGCATGCTGGGAAACAGGAGGGTAGTAGGGTGGAGGGGAGGAAAAATGGGAAGGGTGAGGGGAGGGTGGAAGGGTGGAGGGGAGGAGAAAAGGGAAAAATGAGGGAGGGTGAAAGGGTGGTAGAGATGGCCCTTGGGAAGAGTGAGAGGAGGGTGAAAAGGTGGAGGGAAGGAGGGAAAGGAAAGGTGAGGGAGGGTTGAAGGGTGGAGGGGAGGTGGGAAGGGAAGGGTGAGGGAGGGTGGAAGGGTGGAGGGGAGGATGGATGAGAAGGGTGAGGGGAGGGTGGAAGGGTGGAGAGGAGGATGGAAGGGAAGGGTGAGGGAGGGTGGAAGGGTGGAGAGGAGGATGGAAGGGAAGGGTGAGGGAGGGTGGAAGGGTGGAGGGGAGGAGGGATGGGAGGTGAGGGAGGGTGGAAGGGTGGAGGGGAGGTGGGAAAAGAAGGGTGAGGGAGGGTGGAAAGGTGGAGGGGAGGAGGGAAGGGGGGATGAAGGGGGGTGGAAGGGTGGAGGGGAGGAGGGAAAAGATGGGTGAGGGAGGGAGGAAGGGTGGAGGGTATGCATGATGGGAAGGGTGAGGGAGGGTGGAAGGATGAAGGGGAGGAGGGAAGGGAAGGGTGAGGGAGGGTGGGATGGTGGAGGGGAGAAGGGAAGGGAAGGGTGAGGGAGGGTGGGAGGGTGGAGGGGAGGAGGGAAGAGAAGGGTGAGGGAGGGTGGGAGGGTGGAGGGGAGGAGGGAAGGGAAGGGTGAGGGAGGGTGGGAGGGTGGAGGGGAGGAGGAAAGAGAAGGGAGAGGGAGGGTGGGAGGGTTGAGAGGAGGAGAAAAGGGAAGGGTGAGGGAGGGTGGGAGGGTAGAGGGGAGGAGGAAAGGGAAAGGTGAGAAAGGGTGGGAGGGTGGAGGGGAGGAAGGAAGGGAAGGGTGAGGAAAGGAAGGAAGGGTGGAGAGGAGGAGGGAAGGGAAGGGTGAGGGAGGGTGGAAGGGTGGATGGGAGGAGGGATGGGAAGGGTGAGGGAGGGTTGAAGGGTGGAGGGGAGGAGGGAAGGGAATGGTGAGGGAGGGAGGAAGGGTGGAGGGCATGCATGATGGGAAGGGGGAGTGAGGGTGGAAGGGTGGGGGGGGAGGAGGAATGGGAAGGGTGAGGGAGGGTGGAAGGGTGGAGGGGAGAAGGGAAGGGTAGGGTGAGGGAGGGAGGAAGGGTGGAGAGAATGCATGATGGGAAGCGTGAGTGAGGGTGGAAGGGTGGAGGGGAGGAGGGATGGGAAGAATGAGGGAGGATGAAAAGGTGGAGGAGGTGCGCGCTGGGAAACAGGAGGGTGGTAGGGTGGAGGGGAGGAAAAATGGGAAGGGTGAGGGAGGGTGGTTGGGTGGAGGGGAGGAGGGATGGGAAGGGTGAGGGAGGGTGGAAGGGTGGAGGGTATGCATGATGGGAAGGGTGAGGGAGGGTGGAAGGGTGGAGGGGAGGAGGGAAGGGAATGGTGAGGGAGGGTGGAAGGGTGGAGGAAAGGAGGGATGGGAAGGATGAAGGAGGGTGGAAGGCTGGAGGGGAGGAGGGAAGGGAAGGGTGAGGGAGGGAGGAAGGGTGGAGGGCATGCATGATGGGAAGGGTGAGGGAGGGTGGAAGAGTGGAGGGGAGGAGGGATGGGAAGGGTGAGGGACGATGAAAGGGTGGAGGAGATGCGTGCTGGGAAACAGGAGGGTGGTAGGGTGGACAGGAGAAAAAATGGGAAGGGTGAGGGAGGGTGGATGGGTGGAGGGGAGGAGGGATGGGAAGGGTGAGGGAGGGTGGAAGGGTGGAGGGGAGGAGGGAAGGGAAGGGTGATGGAGGGAGGAAGGGTGTTAGGGAGGAAAGAATTGTGGAGGGGAAGAGGAAAGGGAAGGGTGAGGTAGGGTAAAAGGGTGGAGGGGAAGAGGAAAGGGAAGGGTGAGAGAGGGTGGAAGGGTGGAGGGGAGGAGGGAAGGGAAGGGTGAGGGAGGGAGGAAGGGTGTTAGGGAGGAAAGAATTGTGGAGGGGAAGAGGGAAAGGAAGGGTGAGGTAGGGAGGAAGGCTGGAAGGGAGGAGGGATGGGAAGGGTGAGGGAGGGTGGAAGGGTGGAAGAGAGGAGGGTAGGGAAGGGTGAGAGAGGGAGGAAGCGTGGAGGGCATGCATGATGGGAAGGGTGAGGGAGGGTGGAAGGGTGCAGGGGAGGAGGGAAAGGAAGAGTGAGGGAGGGAGGAAGGGTGGAGGGCATGTATGATGGGAAGGGTGAGGGAGGGAAGAAGGGTGGATGGGAGGAGGAATGTGAAGGGTGAGGGAGGGTGGAAGGTGGAGGGGAGGAGGGAAGGGAAAGGTGAGGGCGGGAGGAAGGGTGGAGGGGAGGAGGGAAGGGAAGGGTGAGGGAGGGAGGAAGGGTGGAGGGTATGCATGATGGGAAGGGTGAGGGAGGGTGGAAGGGTGGAGGGGAGGAGGCAAGAAAAGGGTGAGGAAGGGTGGAAGGGTGGAGGGGAGGAGGGATGGGAAGGGTGAGGGAGGGTTAAAGGGTAGAGGGGAGGAGGGAAGGGAAGTGTGAGGGAGGGAGGAAGGGTGGAGGGCATGCATGATGGGAAGGGGGAGTGAGGATGGAAGGGTGGAGGGAAGGAGGAATAAGAAGGGTGAGGGAGAATGGAAGGGTGGAGTGGAGGAGGGAAGGGAAGGGTGATGGAAGAAGAAAGGGTGGAGAGCATGCATGATGGGAAGGGTGAGTGAGGGTGGAAGGGTGAAGGGGAAGAGGGATGGGAAGTGTGAGGGAGGATGAAAGGGTGGAGGAGATGCGCGCTGGGAAACAGGAGGGTGGTAGGGTGGAGGGGAGGAAAAATGGGAAGGGTGAGGGAGGGTGGATGGGTGGAGGGGAGGAGGGCTGGAAAGGGTGAGGGAGGGTGGAAGGGTGGAGGGGAGGAGGGATGGGAAGGGTGAGGGAGGGTGGAAGGGTGGAGGGGAGGAGGGAAGGGAAAGGTGAGGGAGGGTGGAAGGGTGGAGGAAAGGAGGGATGGGAAGGGTGAGGATGGGTGGAAGGGTGGAGGGGAGGAGGGAAGGGAAGGGTGAGGAAGGGAGGAAGGGTGGAGGGCATGCATGATGGGAAGGGTGAGTGAGGGTGGAAGGGTGGAGGGGAGGAGGGATGGGAAGGGTGAGGGAGGATGAAAGGGTGGAGGAGATGTGCGCTGGGAAACAGGAGGGTGGTAGGGTGGAGGGGAAAATAATGGGAAGGGTGAGGGAGGGTGGATGGGTGGAGGGGAGGAGGGGTGGAAAGGGTGAGGGAGGGTGAAAGGGTGGAGGGTATGCATGATGGGAAGGGTAAGGGAGCGTGGAAGGGTTGAGGGTATGCATGATGGGAAGGGTGAGGGAGGGTGGAAGGTTGGAGGGGAGAAGGGAAGGGAAGGGTGAGGGAGGGAGGAAGGGTGCAGGGCATGCATGATGGGAAGGGTGAGTGAGGGTGGAAGGGTGGAGGGGAGGAGGGATGGGAAGGGTGAGGGATGGTGGAAGGGTGGAGGGGATGCCACTGAAGAAGGGTGATGGGAGGGTTAAAGGGTGGATGGGAGGAGGAAAGGGAAGGGTGAGGGAGGGTGGAAGGGTGGAGGGGAGGAGGGATGGGAAGGGTGAGGGAGGGTGGAAGGGTGGAGGGGAGGAGGGAAGGGAAGGGTGAGGGAGGGAGGAAGGGTGAAGGGTATGCATGATGGGAAGTGTGAGGGAGGGTGGAAGGCTGGAGGGGAGGAGGGAAAGAAGGGTGAGGGAGGGTGGGAGGGTGGAGGGGAGGAGGGATAGGAAGGGTGAGGGAGGGTGTGAGGGTGGAGGGGAGGAGGGAAGGGATGGGTGAGGGAGGGAGAAAGGGTGGAGGGGAGGAGGGATGGGAAGGGTGAGGGAGGGTGGAAGGGTGGAGGGGAGGAGGGAAGGGAATGGTGAGGGAGGGAGGAAGGGTGGAGGGCATGCATGATGGGAAGGGGGAGTGAGGGTGGAAGGGTGGAGGGGAGGAGGAATGGGAAGGGTGAGGGAGGGTGGAAGGGTGAAGGGAAGGAGGGAAGGGAAGGGTGAGGGAGGGAGGAAGGGTGGAGAGAATGCATGATGGGAAGGGTAAGTGGGGGTGGAAGGGTGGAGGGGAGGAGGGATGGGAAGAATGAGGGAGGATGAAAAGGTGGAGGAGATGCACGCTGGGAAACAGGAGGGTGGTAGGGTGGAGGGGAGGAAAAATGGGAAGGGTGAGGGAGGGTGGTTGGGTGGAGGGGAGGACGGATGGGAAGGGTGAGGGAGGGTGGAAGGGTGGAGGGTATGCATGATGGGAAGGGTGAGGGAGGGTGGAAGGGTGGAGGGTATGCATGATGGGAAGGGTGAGGGAGGGTGGAAGGGTGGAGGGGAGGAGGGAAGGGAATGGTGAGGGAGGTTGGAAGGGTGGAGGAAAGGAGGGATGAGAAGGATGAAGGAGGGTGGAAGGGTGGAGGGGAGGAGGGAAGGGAAGGGTGAGGGAGGGAGGAAGGGTGGAGGGCATGCATGATGGGAAGGGTGAGGGAGGGTGGAAGGGTGGAGGGGAGGAGGGATGGGAAGGGTGAGGGAGGATGAAAGGGTGGAGGAGATGCGTGCTTGGAAACAGGAGGGTGGTAGGGTGGAGGGTAGGATAAATGGGAAGCGTGAGGGAGGGTGGATGGGTGGAGGGGAGGAGGGATGGGAAGGGTGAGGGAGGGTGGAAGGGTGGAGGGGAGGAGGGAAGGGAAGGTTGAGGGAGGGAGGAAGGGTGTTAGGGAGGAAAGAATTGTAGAGGGGAAGAGGAAAGGGAAGGGTGAGGTAGGGTAAAAGGGTGGAGGGGAAGAGGAAAGGGAAGGGTGAGCGAGGGAGGAAGGGTGTTAGGGAGGAAAGAATTGTGGAGGGGAAGAGGGAAGGGAAGGGTGAGGTAGGGAGGAAGGCTGGAAGGGAGGAGGGATGGGAAGGGTGAGGGAAGGTGGAAGGGTGGAAGAGAGGAGGGTAGGGAAGGGTGAGAGAGGGAGGAAGGGTGGAGGGCATGCATGATGGGAAGGGTGAGGGAGGGTGGAAGGGTGGAGGGGAGGAGGGAAGGGAAGAGTGAGTGAGGGAGGAAGGGTGGAGGGCATGTATGATGGGAAGGGTGAGGGAGGGAGGAAGGGTGGATGGGAGGAGGAATGTGAAGGGTGAGGGAGGGTGGAAGGTGGAGGGGAGGAGGGAAGGGAAGGGTGAGGGCGGGAGGAAGGGTGGAGGGGAGGAGGGAAGGGAAGGGTGAGGGTGGGAGGAAGGGTGGAGGGTATGCATGATGGGAAGGGTGAGGGAGGGTGGAAGGGTGGAGGGGAGGAGGGAATGGAAGGGTGAGGGAGGGTGGAAGGGTGGAGGGGAGGAGGGATGGGAAGGGTGAGGGAGGGTTGAAGGGTGGAGGGGAGGACGGAAGGGAAGGGTGAGGGAAGGAGGAACGGTGGAGGGCATGCATGATGGGAAGGGGGAGTGAGGATGGAAGGATGGAGGGGAGGAGGAATGGGAAGGGTGAAGGAGGGTGGAAGGGTGGAGGGGAGGAGGGGAGGGAAGGGTGAGGGAGGGAGAAAGGGTGGAGAGCATGCATGATGGGAATGGTGAGTGAGGGTGGAAGGGTGGAGGGGAGGAGGGATGGGAAGGGTGAGGGAGGATGAAAGGGTGGAGGAGATGCGCGCTGGGAAACAGGAGGGTGGTAGGGTGGAGGGGAGGAAAAATGGGAAGGGTGAGGGAGGGTGGATGCGTGGAGGGGAGGACGGATGGGAAGGGTGAGGGAGGGTGGAAGGGTTGAGGGTATGCATGATGGGAAGGGTGAGGGAGGGTGGAAGGTTGGAGGGGAGGAGGGAAGGGAAAGGTGAGGGAGGGTGGAAGGGTGGAGGAAAGGAGGGATGGGAAGGGTGAGGAAGGGTGGAAGGGTGGAGGGGAGGAGGGAAGGGAAGGGTGAGGAAGGGAGGAAGTGTGGAGGGCATGCATGATGGGAAGGGTGAGTGAGGGTGGAAGGGTGGAGGGGAGGAGGGATGGGAAGGGTGAGGGAGGATGAAAGGGTGGAGGAGATGCACGCTGGGAAACAGGAGGGTGGTAGGGTGGAGGGGAAAAATAGGAAGGGTGAGGGAGGGTGGATGGGTGGAGGGGAGGACGGATGGGAAGGGTGAGGGAGGGTGGAAGGGTGGAGGGTATGCATGATGGGAAGGGTGAGGGAGGGTGGAAGGGTGGAAGGGAGGAGAAAAGGGAAGGGTGAGGGAGGGTGGAAGGTTGGAGGGGAGAAGGGAAGGGAAGGGTGAGGGAGGGTGGAAGGGTGGAGGGGAGGAGGGATGGGAAGGGTGAGGGAGGGTGGAAGGGTGGATGGGAGAAGGGATGGGAAGGGTGAGGGAGGGTGGAAGGGTGGAGGGGAGGAGGGAAGGGAAGGGTGAGGGAGGGAGGAAGGGTGAAGCGTATGCATGATGGGAAGTGTGAGGGAGGGTGGAAGGGTGGAGTGGAGGAGGGAAAGAAGGGTGAGGGAGGGTGGGAGGGTGGAGGGGAGGAGGGATGGGAAGGGTGAGAGAGGGTGGGAGGGTGGAGGGGAGGAGGGAAGGGATGGGTGAGGGAGGGAGATAGGGTGGAGGGTAGGAGGGATGGGAAGGGTGAGGGAGGGTGGAAGGGTTGAGGGGAAGAGGGAAGGGATGGGTGAGGGAGGGAGGAAGGGTGGAGGGCATGCATGATGGGAAGGGTGAGTGAGGGTGGAAGGGTGGAGGGGGTGCCACTTAAGAAGGGTGATGGGAGGGTATAAGGGTGGATGGTAGGAGGAAAGGGAAGGGTGAGGGGAGGGTGGAAGGGTGGAGGGGAGGAGGAAAGGGAAGGTTGAGGGACAATGGAAGGGTGGAGAGGAGGAGGAAAGGAAAGGGTGAGGGAGGGTGGAAGGGTGGAGGGGAGGAGGGAAGGGAAATGTGAGATAGGGAGGAAGGGAGGAAGGAAATGGAGAGGGTGCAAGGCAGGAGGGATCGGAAGGGTGAGGGAGGGTGGAAGGGTGGAGGAGATGCGCCTTGGGAAATGGGAGGGTGGTAGGGTGGAAGGGAGGAGGGAAGAGAAAGGTTAGGGAGGCTGGAAGGGTGGTGAGGATGCCCCTTGTGAAGAGTGAAGGAATGTTGAAAGGGTGGAGGGGAGGAGGGAAGGGAATGGTCAGGGGAGGGTGGAAGGGTGGATAGGAGGAGGAAAAAGAAAGGTGAGAGAGGGTGGAAGGGTGGAGAGGAGGAGGGAAGGGAAGGGTGAGGGAGGATGGTAGGGTTGAGGGGAGGAGGGAAGGGATGGGTGAGGGAGAAAGGAAGGGTGGATGGGAGGATGGAAGGCAAGGGTGAGGGAGGGTGGAAGGGTGCATGGGAGGAGGGATGGGAAGGGTGAGGTAGGGAGGAAGGGTGGAGGGGAGGAGGGAAGGGAAGGGTGAGGGAGGGTGGAAGGTTGGAGGAGAGGAGGGAAGGTAAGGGTGAGGTAGAAAGTAAGGGTGTATGGGAGGAGGGAAGGGAAGGGTGAGGGAGTGTGGAAGGGTGGAGGGGAGGAGGGAAGGGAAGGGTGAGGGAGGGAGGAAGGGTGGAGGGGAGGAGGAATTTGAAGTGTGAGGGAGGGTTTAAGGGTGGAGTGGAGCAGGGAAGGGAAGGGTGAGGGAGGGAGGAAGGGTGGAAGGGAGGAGGGAATGGAAGGGTGTGGGAAGGAGGAAGGGTGGAAGGGAGGAGGGAAGGGAAAGGTGAAGGAGGGAGGAAGGGTGTAGGGGAGGAGGGAAGGGAAGTGTGAGGGAGGGTGGAAGGGTGGAGGGGAGGAGGGAAGGGAGGGGTGAGGGAGGGAGGAAGGGTGTGAGGGAGGGAGGAAGGGTGGAGTGGAGGAGGGAAGGGAAGTGTGAGGGAGGGAGGAAGGCTGGAAGGGTGGAGGGATGTGAAGGGTGAGGGAGGGTGGAAGGGTGGAGGGGAGGAATGATCAGAAGGGTGAGGGAGGGTGGAAGGGTGGAGATGTGCCTTGAAAAAAGGGGGGGTGGTAGGGTGGAAGAGAGGAGGGAAGGGAAACTTTAGGAAGGCTAGAAGGGTGGTGAGGATGCCACTTGTTAACAGCAAAGGGAGGTTGAAAGGTTGGAGGGGAGGAGGGAAGTGATGGTCAGGGGAGGGTGGAAGGGTAGATGGGAGGAGGGAAGGGAAAGGTGAGGGATGGTGGAAGGGTAGAGGGGAGGAGGGAAGGGATGGGTGAGGGAGGGTGGAAGGGTGGAGGGGAGGAGGGAAGGGAAGGGTGAGGGAGGGTGGAAGGGTGGAGGGGATGCCCCTAGGGAAGCGTGCTGGGAAGGTAGAAGGTTGGTTTGAAGGAGGGAAGGGAAGGGGGAGGAATGCTGACAGGATTGCGGGGATTTCTTGGGAAGGGTTATGTGAGGGTAGAAGGGTGGATTCAGGAGGAGTGGGATGGGTGAGGGGAGGGAGGAAGTGTGGAGGGGTGGAGGGAAGGGAATGTTGTGGGAGCGTTGAAGGATGATGGGGTTGCCCCTTGGGAAGGGTGAGGGTAGGGTGGAATGGTGGAGGGAAGGAAGGAAGGCAAGGGTCAAGGTAGGGTGGAATGGTTGGATGGAGAAGGGAAAGGAAGGGTCAATGGAGGAAGAATGGTGGAGTCGAGATGGGATGGGAAGTATGAAGTTATGGTGGAATGTTGGAGGGGAGCTGGGAATGAAAAAGTGATTGGAGAGTTGAAGGGTTTAGGGCATCTGGAAGAGAAACTGCTAAGGAGGGTGCAAGGGTGGGAGGGCTGGAAGGGGAGTAGTAAAGAGGGGAAAAGTTTGGTACATCTTGAATTTACCAACTCTGTTCCCTTTAGGACCTTTGCATTTGTGGTTTGTCTCTCTGAGCTCTGAATTCCTAGGCATCCCTTGTTAATATTACTTTTTCAGAAGGCCCTTCACTCCACTCCCCACCTTTGCTCCCCTGGGGTGCTCTGTCTATCATTTATTTGCTGATTCTCTAGGAAACCTGACTGTATTCTTGTTGATTTTGTGCCTTTCCTGCTCATGGATCAGATCCACAGTAGTCTGAACCTCATTTTTCCCTGAGGTGTATCCTCAATACCTAAATGGCTCCTAAGAGGACGGGCTCTCAATAACTGTGGTACCCAGGAGCCTTCACCCCCTAGCGATGGATGGAAGTCCAGTAAGTCAACAAATACATCATGGTTTGTTGATGTGCATAGGACTTCCTGGGTAAGGGACAGATGTGCCCACATTGCTGAAGGCCTAGTGCCGAACACAAGACCTTAGGATGTCTCACTGTCTCCTCTGGAGCCACACAGTTGCTCTGGTCCCTATTTCTCCAAGTCAGCAATTGTTGCAGAGGCACCCAGGTCTTGCTTGGCTCTCTCCAGAAACAAGTGTCTTGTATATTTTGGAAATGGGAGGGCTTGACTCTGTTGGTTGCTATTACCCAAATCCCTTCCTTAGGCCTGACCAGAAAGGGTGACCTCCAATACAGCCACTAGTGGTCACAGCTCAGTGCCCTCAGTGCCTCCTCAGCAGGCAACTGAAGTGATGAGGCAAACTGGGTCTGTTTTTATCATGGCTACTCTAAGAAAAAAGCTTTCAACCCAGCTGGACATCTAGGACTGGTTTTCAGATCTGGACTCAGATACTCCTTTTCCCAGGTTTCCTGAAATAGAGACCCTCTCCTCCTCTCTTGTTTACCTACTTTGGATGGTACACAAGCTCAAGCAGATTTCATTTTTGTTCTTTGTCTTAAGAAAGCAATTGTGGAAATCTAATGGTCAATGGCAGTGGAGACTTGCCTCAATTGGGGGAGAAGAAGGAGTGCTAGGACTGTGTACATGCTCAAACTAAGAATGGGTACTGACATTTTACCCCGATTCTGCTTGTGGTAAAGCAGTGCGCATTTACTTAGGGACCAGAAATGTAGGCATTTAGGGGAAATACCCTGATTGTTAACTGTTGGAAATTTTTTTTTTTTAAATGAGCACCACGAGAAATAAATGTGCCCATTAAACAAACAGGTCATGCTGCAGATTTGGCCTTCAGATAGCTAGTGCCAGGCCTCTGTGCAATATACTGTCTCTAGATGAGGAATCAGTAAGTGCTGATCAGACAGGGACAGGAGCAAGGTTGATGTCATCATGCACACAATATGAGTGTTGCCCTCCACTGTGCAGAAAGAGCCCAAAGTCATTGCTCTGGCCTGCTCTTGAGGCTTTGCATGGCTCTTTCAGATAGCACATGTAGTTAAAGGGGAAGGCAGTGACTCAGGAGCCTGGTTACTGTGGATACCCAGAGGGCTGTGTAAATGGAGGGGGCCCCTAGGGAAATCCTCCTAGAATAGGGAGGCAGAGAGGAAGGGGCAGGACTCTTGGCTGGAGGAAGGACAGTAGAGCACGGAGGTGAGAACTGTGGCACTATAGGAGGCCCAAGTGACTGTGTGGCATAGGAAGGGGCAGAGGAGCAGGAACTGAAGCTGTGGAGGAAGCTGGATCTCACTGTGGGGGCTTCCATGGCTCTCTTGGGACTTAAAGGTGTCCCAATGGCTATGGGGGATGCACTGAGGGAAGTCAATTAGGGCTTCACATCTCTGTCTTACAGTTGTCGTGGATCCCATTGGCAGTCTGTGGTGGGTTAATTAGTGGTGAGTTTGAGGCTGACATTTAAGGGAATAAGGGAAACCTTAAGTAAGTAGGGGAGCTTTTGATCCTCCCTCTTATCCAACCCCCTCACATTCACTCCTAGGTACTTGACAGTTACCTTAAGGCAGAGTTATTTGAATGCCTAGTTACCTGCATATCCCTTGGTGGTGTTCCTTTTCCTGGGGCTCTCATCCTGTGGGGTTTCCATCCTTTCTGGAAAGTCGATGTTAGGTGAGTACAACTCTAGTCCCTGACTTTCTGAGCTGTGCAGAATCACATCCCCATCCATAACAAAAGCAAATAGCACCATGGGGACTGCAGGTCCCCAAAGCAGCCCCCTGAGGGACACCAGTGCAGGGGGCCAGGGACCCTAACATTTAATACTGATGTTTCTGCGCTACCTCCAGGAAGACCTCTTCCTTCCCTGTTCCAGGTACACTCTATCTGGGACTAGGGGGACACACAGGGAAGGGGGGCACCCCTTTGAATTAGAAGGAACCAGTTGGCAGCACTGCAGTGACACCCACCAGTGGTGCCCATGAAGGGCCTCCCAGGGTAGAAATGCCTTAGGGAAGCATTCGAGGGCCTTGGGGCACTGGATCTTCTAACTTTTATAGACACATTTCACATATGTATATCTATGTGTGTGTGTGTGTGTGTGTGTGTGTGTGTGTGTGTGTGTACATATAATTGTTTTAATTTTTAAATTTTTTGGTGGTACATGGCATTGAATCCAGTACTTTGCAGATGGATTCTACCCTGAGATACATCCCCAGTCATTTCTATTTTATTTTGAGGCAGGGTCTTGCTATGTTATCCAGACTGGCCTTGCAAGCCTCCTCCCTCAGCCTCCTGAGTAGCTGGGATTACAGGTGTGCACCACTGTGCCCAGTATATATTTTATAATTTTCACAACCACGCTAGTAAATTCCAGCTAAATCTCAGATTTGAATTTCAATCCTGATAAAGGTGGACACCCAAAGACTCCCCTTATGCTGTGTCCTGGGAACAGGTCTCTGTAGCTGACCTGAACATGGGCCCAAAGTCATTGCTCTGGCCTGCTCTTGAGGCTTTGCATGGCTCTTTCTGTGGAATGTCCTGATTTCACAAAGATAGTAAATTCTCCCAAGTTGTCATGAATCTGCTCCTTTAATATTTTTACCTTATTCTGGCAGCTCAAGGAGACCACAGTTGCTTGGGGAAAGAGCTGTAGTCAGAGGCCGGAGAAGAGATCAGAAAAAGAAAGGAGGGGGCATCTTCACGAGGCTGTGGGGAGACACTGCTTCAACAGCTGGTTTTGAACTCTTCCCTTGGAGTGAAAGGGAGAAGAAGATGGGTCACGTCTCTGAGTGGAGGACAGAGTGGTTTTAGCTGGATACTTTAGCCACTAATGCAGGCACAGTGGTCAATGGTTATAATGAGGGGCCTCGTCCTTCTGGTCTTGGTTTTCCAATTAGCCAAATTCAGGGTTAACGATGGTACCGAGCTCACAGGGCTACTTTGAGGATTAAATGAGACAATGCATGTAAAATATTTAATCAGGGACCAGCAGACAATAAGTGTTCGACGAATGGGGCTTAGAAAGATTAAACACCTACCCCAACCACACAGCTAGGGAAGGGGTGGGGTTGGGGATACCAGCACTTCTGGATCAGGGTCTGGTGATTTCACCTGTTGCACAGGATGGAAACAATCAAAAGCGGGACAGGGCTAGGTTGTGGTTGTGATTATGGGATGGCTTTGGAGAGAGGACCGTGATGTGGGGGAAAAGGAGATATTTTATGAGGCTGGAATTCAGGAGAAATCTTGGCCTGCGAAATTATATTCCTCAAGAGCCCACTGCCTAAAAGCCAGGTATCTGACAGGTGGTGTTTAATAAAATCCTGTGACCACAATTATAAATTTTAAGTGGTATTTAGCTGGATTTTTTTTATTTGACTCTCTCGCCAAATTTTTTTTTTTACGATGGCATAGAACTATAATATAGTCTATGGCTGTAATAAAGAGTATTTCAGAAACATAAAAGCCATCCCCTAGATGGTATGAAGTTCAGAGATTTCTATATTAAAATCTGCCCCATTAAGAGGTTAATTAACATCCAGTTAAAATGACTTAGTAAACTTCATTTTCTAATTCAAGCAATTTTTCAATTATTTTAATATGGATAGTTCATTTAACATTATAAATTATAAAAAATAAACAGTATTAATATTACAATAATACAAAATAGGTAACATTGATGTTCTTATGCTAAATATCTGAAAATGTTTACATACACTATAAAATATTTCTAAAATCACCATTAAAAATTGGAAAGCCATCTGAGTGATATTTACACAGGGTGGTCACCACTGACAATGGTGTGGTAAATTCCTTTGCCATTTTTGGTCATCACACTCAAACCCTAAATAGTAATTGAATCTAAAATCATTTTCTGTGAATGAAATATAAGGCCTTAGATTATAATTTCCTTCTGAATATATGGAATCTTGGAATATTATTTCGATGATTAATTTTATACATCTGCCAATTTTACATTTAGGCTGAGTTCTATAACACTCAATGTTTCTAAATTTTATACTTTTATTAGAAATTGTTAGGTTAAAACCTAATTAGAAAAAATGTTTTAGGTGCAAGATAATTGCTCATGGTCTGACCCTTCTCCTATAATATTGTGGTAGAAAAGCCCTAGGAAAACTATCATAATATATCAATTTATTAATAAAATTTTCAGTAACCCATTAACCAATTTCTGTTTTGTAAAAAAGTTCCTCAAAATGTCCAGAGTTAATCAACATACACTAAAAATATACAGAAAAATCTTCAAACTCTTATTGGAATGTACACTGCTGGTGATTCATCTATGGTGATATTTGTCAAAAAATTAGACTCTTTAAAAGAAAATCCGAGACAATAATTTTTTTCTAAATTGATATTTTCATAAATAGGCTATTATCCTAAAATTTCAATCTACATTTCACAAGATGGTTAATATTGAGAATTATACTATTAGGAAATTTTAAATGTACCTCTTTGGACATTTCTATACTGCAAAGAAAGCTAGACAAAATATTGACTTTTGCATACTAAAATATTAAGGCATAAAAATACTGTACTTTGCATTTGAAGAAATAATGTATTAATTATTTTTCAGAAAATGAATAATAACTCTTGAAAATAACTGAAGAGGGAAATATAGGGTGCTAAGTTAGCTCTTTGGTACAATTAGTTGTTGCAACAACAGTAGTACCAAATATTCAAGGACTGAATAAAAACATTTTTTCCCTCCACAAACAAGCAATTAGCTTCTCCAAGGGCAAAAACATATCTTCAAAATGACAATAAAGAAACACAAAATGTGTTTGAATATAAAATTATATTTAGATAATTTTAGAATTCTTTTCCAGAAAGTATGTGCAGTTTTGTGACTAGGTAGAGTATTCTGTATAGAATTCTGTACAGAAAAAGACTGTACAGAATACAGTCTTTAACTTTTGAAAGAATTTTGGATTTTAATTAATTCTATCTTGCAATCTTTTAAGTACTTAAATTTAGTTATTCAGTTCTGAAAATTTCTGATTGTAGTTTCATACAAATCACAACATGGTGTGAGATGAAACAGGAAATAATGTTAAAGTATGATGTATCAGTAAGGAGCCAGCTGCAGATCGTGTCTCTGTCACTGCTGACTGTGTGACTGCAGGGCACATCTCTGTTTCTCAATTTCCTCATCTATAAAAGAAAAATTAATGTGCCTAGTGTATTGAAAAAAACAAATTAAATAAAAAAGTCTGGAAAAAACAAGCTTAAATTAAAAAGTACCCTTAGTTTACATGTATCCTAATATTAAAATAACGAAAAAGCATCAGGTATGTCTCTGTGAAATACTAATTGAAGTATCATTGCTATTTGGAATGAACACCACTATTTATTACTGTGGAGAATATAAAGTCAACCAAATATATGTAAGAGAAATATGTCAGATATAATGCTATAAATGGAATTTTAAAAATTAATTCAAATATGTTTTCATTAGAGTTCATGTTTTTCTTTTAACATGTTTAGTATTTCTACCAAGAAACAAATTTCTTTCTTCAAATCATAAGTCAATTCTAACATATTAAAAATGTTGTCTTTTTTCTGTGTTTTCCAGATTTTCTATAAAAATATTTAGAAAAAAATCATAAAATCTCCTCATTCTAACTCTTTTTATCAAATAGATATTAATTTTGGATATTACCTTATTTTCTGTATCTACATATCTCTTCACCTACTTGTGGCCCCCATACCACGTGGCACCACTTCCTGAATTTTTGTAGCCTTCTCTCATTTGCTCTGGAAATCTCTCACAAATCTGTAGAGACTTTTATCTCTTTAACAAATGACTCAATTGCATTTCTGTCATATTTTATCAATCATTATGATAATTTCACTACTTGGTTTCTCTTTTATTTATTACAAAAGTGTCCTTGGAAATTTCAAGAAAACCATGACATGTGTAACCACAGTTAAGCAAAAGCAATTTAAAGTTTATGAAAATTTATTTTATTGGCCCAATATCTTCAAATGCAAAATAAAAAAACCTGATAAACAATAACTAAGCTATTAAATAAAAGAAGTTTAAAATGTAAAATGAATAATTTTATTTCATTGACAATTGAATTTCTTCTTAAGCCAAAAACTGTTCTCATATTGAATTTGTTGCCAACACTCACACCATACATGCACAAACATGCCTGGGTGTACGCATTCAATACCAAAGTTATATAGCATAATTTCCTGTATTTCACATAACCTTATTCAACTTATGCAATTGTCCCTTCTGAACTGGGACTTGATTAATACACCTGCATTTATATCAACCATAGTTTTACAAGTTTATTTTAGTAAGAAGATTCAGAGATAGATTTAGTTCAACCTTCCTGTGATAAAGAAAGAACTTGAGAGATACAGCTCAAAGTCTCATGGACTGTGCTATAAAACAATATACAGAGGATGATGAAAAATCCTCAGCTAATAATTTTACCAGCTGTCAACAAAAAGGTTCTGGGTTAGAAGATCCTTCTAAGGATCTTATAAATGTATTACTCAGACATACCAAGGATTCTCTACATAACTACTTATGATATCTCTGCATATTAATCAAATAAAAAATTTGAATAAGCTGCTTTTTTCAACATGTATGAAACTTTGTCTATTTTAATTCTTAAAATAATTGTAACAATGAATCTTAAAATTTCCTCTGTAGTGATGATTATATAGACATGTTCAAAACCAAGAAATTTTTTCTTTTTTTTTCCTTTTTTTTAGTTTTCTGTTGTTTCCTTCACTCAAGCCTAAGTATAAGAACAGGTAATAATATAGCATAAAAGACCTTTTGCTTTATAATTTTGGTAAAATACCTATTAGCATATTTTTTCTTCTAACTTTGATGTAAAAAGAAGAGATGATCTGGTATCAGAAATGAATAGTTACCACCTAGGGATAGAAATAATGCTATCCTGTTGTTAAAATTCTAAGAAAACAATTATCCTTGAATTTCATGTCCATATGAAGGGAAATAAATCTAAACATCTGTTCTGTAGGGATTGGGATTGTGGCTCAGTTGTAGAGCACTTGCCTCGCATGTATTAGACATTGGGTTTGATCCTGAGCAATTCATAAAAAGAAAAAAAAAGATATTGTATCTATCTACAACTAAGGAAGAATTTTTAAAAAGTCTGTTCTGCAAACCTAGATGCCCTTCAATAGATGAAGGGATTAAAAAATGTGGCATATTCACAAATGGATGATTACTTATTAATAAAAAGAATAAAATTATGGCATTGGCAGGTAAATGGATGGAATTAGAGAAGATAATGCTAAGTGATGTTAGCAAATCCCCAAAAACCAAATGTCCAATTTTTTTTCTGATTAAAGGAGGCTGGATCATAATGGGATAGGAAGAGGGAGCATGGGAGGAATAGACCAACTCTAGATAAGGCAGAGTTGTTGGAGGGAAAAGGAGGGGGCATGGGGTTATAAATGATGGTGGAATGTGATGAACATTATTATTCAAAGTACATGTATAAAGACATGAGGTGGTGTGAATATACTTTGTGTACAACCAGAGATATGAAAAATTGTGCTCTATATGTATAATAAGAATTGTCATTTATTCTGCTGTAATATATAAATTTTAAAAACCTGTAAAAAGAAAAAAACAAAGTTCTTTAAATACAAATAATTTATTTAATTTAATTATTTATAATTTATGCTTTGATATTTTAATCTCTTAATGATTAAAAAAATAATTAGCATTAGCATTTAATTTTAATAAATTTTGGATTCAAATATATCTAGTATCCATAGATATCTCAATAGAAACTATTTTAAGACATTATTTCATTTTATGCATTTCTTCATTAAGAAGCCAACTGCATTTATTTACAGTAGCACCACTTATCTTTGGGGGAGATATATTGCAAATCTCAGTGCATGCATGAAAGCACAGATAATGTCAAATCCTATATTTACTAATTTTTTTCTATTCATTAATACACAGATTTAATGCCTCTTTCATTTTTTCCTTTTCCATTTTAACTAAGTATTTTATGTCTTTTCATTTTGAAGTATGAGAATAAAACTGGAAATATTCACATATCCTTCTTTGCAATTTTATAGAGATTTGTTCTTATGACAGTTCTTAGCAATGTCAGCATATGATTTATTTCTTTCCTTATTAAATTAAAATCTTTCATCTTTCCTTTTAAAGGAAAAACTGTACAGTTTCTCTTTGAAATGTCTCAATTCCAGTATTACTACTCTTGTACTTTGAGGCTATTATTAAGTAAAATATATGTTACTTGAACATAAATATTGCTGCAATGTTACAGTCAATCTGATAATCAAGACAGCTATGAAATGACTAATGGCAAAGTAGAATACACTGAATAGTATGCTGGACTAAGGGATGATTTTTGCCCCAGGTGGGATGAAGTGGGATAGTGTGATATTTCTTCTTGTTACTCAGAAAAACCTTCCATTTTAAACTTAACATTTTTTTTTATCTTTGAAATTGTCAATTTGATTGAATGTAACTGAAAGCACAAAAAACAAAACTTCAGACTGGGAATTTGCTGCTAAATTTACTGTCATTATGTCAGTGGTCATTTATAAGAAATATTACTTTAAAATTAATCAAAACTTTTTCATAAATATTTAAGAATTTACTTAATCTATATGAGCACATTGAGATCTATCAATTACACTACTTTTTCCATTGTAATTCCTGCAATTATATGATACTTTTAAATACTAAATCCTAAACTTTCTTAATTTTAAATAAATGCTTTTGTCATGTAATAGTACCTTCTAAATTACAATACACATTTTCCCTCCAAAAGTTACATGCTTGACAAACTATATTCTAGTCTGGTAAAGGCAAAAAAATATGTTTCTGTTTAAAATATTATTTAAAGAAGTTTTCCCCAAATATTTTTATTCATGAAATTATTATTTGAATATTGTGCATAAAATATGATACTATTTATTCAAATGATCCTAATAAAGGAGAATCATAGAATTATGGTTACATAAATAATATAATTCATCATTTATTTATTCATTTAACTATAGTGTTTATCAATAGAAATATATTATGAAATCTTGGCATAATTTTGCATCTGTATTTGAACCTACAAATACAATTCTCTGTGCACTTTTCCTTTCTTATTGAAAAATCTTTGAATCTATCTTCATCCAAAGTAATGAATTATGTAGAAAATTTTCAATTATATCCAATTTATTATTAATCCTGGAGGTGAAGGTGTAAATTACTCTCTCTGTCTCTCTGTTTATCATTTCTATTCAGTGATCATTTTTACTTTTATTTGTTAGGACAGAGGAAGATGTGTGTTTTTTTTTTCAATATGTAAATTACCAGGCCACATTTAGAATGTTTAATGTCATCTTTGTATGAGGCTTATATTTTGAAAAGCTATTGTGCAGAAATGGTGTCTGATGCAAACATCTTAATGGCAAATAAGCTGATTTTTAAGGGATGAAGTTGTGGTAGCACTTAAAAATGATATCTGGTGTGCATTAGAGAAAAATGCACATAACGTGTGATGAATCAATGAAAATGTAATAGACTTGTCTTTCCTATGTAATTATTTATTAAAAAATATGTATCCCTTTCCAGAAATAAAAATCTAGATGGATTGGATTGTCCTAATATATCTCTTTGGCTGTATGTAAGTAAGATTTTTAGCTATGAACTCTTATGAACAATCAAGCAGATTGAAAATAAATTGATATGAATAATGGAATAATAAAGTTGTTATGGATGAAAAGGGCTTCTTTGAGGATGTATTTTATTCCCATGAATCGAAGTGGGGTGCATTTAATTTTTCCCCTTACCTATAATGCAAAGAAATATAGAGCTTTCAATAATTCCGCAAAGGCACTTGAATTTACTTAAGTATGTCTATTTTCTTTTCCCAATGTGCTCCTTCTTCCCATCCTCCTCTCTTCTTCTTTCCTTCTCTCTCCCCTCTCCTTTCCCCTTCCAGATCCAGTGAATCCAATACAGGCATCTTTTGAGATAATCAGTGTCAAGGAAGGAGAAAAGAGAGCAAACCAATAAAGGCAGCTTGATGCTGTGAAAAGTTCCCAGAATATTACACATTCGAACCAATTTCTTAATCTTAATGATTCTTAATTCTCCTCATGCAGAGTTATTTTAAAGAAAAGAAGTAATATGAAAAATAGAATCTGCCATGTTTTATGCTAAGTAAATATTTATGATTAAAGAGAAACATTTATGCATTTAAAAGCTTTATGACAAAATAAAAGAAAATTGAAAATTGAGGGATGCATCGACAGGAAGCCCTTTGTTCGGACAGCTTCAACACACAGTTTCCTAGTTAACTGCTATTTCTACAGCTAAAGCTTTCTTCTACAATCAAGATAGAAATACTAAAAGTAAAACCTAAAAGGTAGCCACATTTAGGAGCTGGATCAAAAACAAGGCAATAATCTCAATTTCTTAAGGATAGTGGGAATAATAAAACCTATTTGTTTGTTCAAATATCTCTCTTCTTAAATGATGGAGGGTAATTAGGCTGAACATGAGTGGTCTCATGAAAATCTTCAAAAATGTACTAAAAATGAGACTGAGGCTCTGCAGCATTTATGTAAGCAATGAGAAACTACCACAGTTGGTAGGATCTGCTGGCATGCAGCTCTCAATATAAAAGGACCCAACCATTCTGTAAACAAACAAATTCCATGGAGCCCAAAGTATGTGCTGGGCATGGAGTCAGGCCCCCAAGATATTGACATTGTGTGTGTGTGTGTGTGTGTGTGTGTGTGTGTGTGTGTGTGTGTGTGTGGAGGGGGCGTTACTGTGGGTTTTATGTGTGGCCACAAGTGCAGGTTCCAAATATAACCTACTTAAAGAGAAATGGTATCTTCATTTTTCACGCTTCCTTGTAGGTGAAGGCTGATTATTACGTATTTCTTCACAAAGGACTTAACAAATAGTGGCTTGATAAACACCAGAAAGAGACTGCAGTGGTTTTTATTGGTTTTAAGCCCAAAAATATTTCTGTTCAAGAAATACCAGGCTCTGTTCACCAGCTGTCTGTACCTTTGATCAGGTGTCCACACATTTGACCTCCCAGCACGGACACTTCTTCTAGGACACCTCAATGGATTTTGACTAGTAGTCTATATCCATTTTATAAAAGGAACATTTCCTTCAAGGCAGATGTAAACATTAAAATAGTCTCACAATTCTGTCAGGACAATTACAGCTCTATAAAGGAAAGCAATTTATGATTTCTCAGTTACTGCTACATGGCTATTTTCTCTAGGGAGAACTAACCTAAGCAGTCTTCTTAAGATTTCTGCAAGTGCTCACTTTGGCAGCACATATACTAAAATTTGAATGATACAGAGAAGATTAGCATGGCCCCTGCATAAGGATGACATGCAAATTCGTGAAGTGTTCCATATCTTATTTTACAAAAAGATCTCTGAAATCTTGGACCTAATTATGGGCCTCAAAATTCTAATAGAGCCTACTGATATAAAATGTTTATAGTAAGACTTAGAAATTTTAAAGTCTGAGATGTATTATTTGAGAATGTCTGAATGAACACTATAAATAAAACTGATTATAACCTTCCATTGTTACCTGAAACATATGTGCATAGAACTAAGTAATAAATTGCACAGTCCTGGCAGTTTCCAATCTCTCTATTCTACCAGCCTATTAAATTCTTGTTTGTTTGTAATTTAATTATCTTTTCAATGATTGTTTTCCCATATTCTTATTGGTGAATTATAATTATATATGTTGATGGAATTTATTTTTATATACTTGTATATGCACACAATCTAACTATACAATCTGGCCAATATCACCTCCCAGCATTTCTCCCCTCCCTCCCTACCTCCCATCTCTTGGTGCCTTTCCTCTTTTGATATTCCTTTGATTTTTAAGAAAGTTCACCCTTACCTTTGCTTTCCCTTTTCCTCTCTAGCTTCGGCATATGAGAGAAAATATCTGACACTTAATCTTCAGAGTCTGACTTTTTTCACTTAACGTGATGGTCTATTCATCAAATGATTTTTATCTTTCTTTCCTGCTGTTTCTGTTGCTCCTGAATCTCCCTTTGCTTCTCCTTCTTTCTACTTATCTGGTATATGGAGACTAACACTACAACAATTCTCTTCATTTCCAGTTGCTAGAAGTTTAATTCATTTTACAGTCTTTTATGACAAAAAAGCTTATCTTTCATTACATACTGCAAATTAACCATAATAACTAAAATGTATAGATTTTGCTCCCAGATGTTAACCCAAAGACTCCATTCCCCTGCAGTTCTTCCCAAATATTTCTGGGATTCTTCTCTTAACACCTTTTAAGGGCTCACACATGCACTAACCATTCCAATCCTCTTCCACTGTTACCTTTTCCCCCAGATTCTCTGCCTGGCTGTGCTTTGAAACTCAGAGAACCTTCTGCCCCTGGTACCTGCTAATCTAACAGGCAAAAAACTGGATACTAACCTGTATATGCATGTGCTCTGCCAGAAGAATCACATTGTGTTGACTGGTGGATGGGTTGGGAGAGGCTAGGAAACAGAGTTTGTACCACACCCTCAGCAGGATCTCAAAATAATGCATCTTAGGTAAAATAGAAAAGAGAGAGAGCTAAAAAGAATAAGCAACCTCTTTCCTGATGTTGAACCAAGGTTGTACTCTTAAGGTACCCATTCTATTCTCAGAATCACCCAGAGTTTTTTCCTTCATGGCACACCTGTGATCCCAGTGGCTCAGGAGGCTGAGGCAGGAGGATGGCAAGTTCAAAGCCAGACTCAGCAAAAGCTATGTGCTAAGCACTCAATGAGGTCATGTCTCTAAATAAAATACAAAAAGGGCCAAGGATGTGGCTCAGTGATTGAGTGGCCTTGATTTCAATACCCAGTGCCACCCCCCCCACACACACACTCACACAAAAGTACTTCCCAGGGTTTTAAATGAGGATAAGTACAGAGTAAAGAGCTACTTTGTAGAACCTTCCTATTATTAAAAATTATTTAGAGAAACAATAGTTTAAAAAACCTTTCTGGATCCATTCCCAGGTTCGATCTGATTCTCAAACTTAAGTTACTTGACAGTAACTGTCATTTTCTTAACATTTAAGACTCAGTTGCAACATCACTGTGAAAGAATTAAGAATTAATCCTGTAGCCTGTGGCACATGCCTGAAATTCCAGTGGCTCTAGAGGCTGAGGGAGGAGGATTGTAAGTTCAAAGCAGCCTCAGCAACTTAAAAAGACACTGAGACCCTGTCTCTAGACAAAATATTTAAAAAAGAGCTGGGGATGTGACTCAGTGGTTAAGTACCTCTGGGATCAACCCTTGGTAACCCCCCAAAAAAATTACCCCTATATCAGAGAATGTGTGTATAAGATTTCTGTAAGAAACATAATAGCTCACCTGTTATACAGTAAAAAAAAAAGGCAGCCACCTTTATCATCACTGTTATGCACACATTTATCTGATGTGTACAGCTTGACCTAATCAGTTGTGTGCACAATTTGTTTTTCTCATTATGTCTTTTGGATCTATGTAAATTTTTGAAAAGCCTGCTGTAGTCAGCAGGCACACCTAAATCTCAGAGGTTAATACAGTCTAAAGCCAAATTGATATTTGCACTCTATTTTAAAATCAAGAGCCACTGAGCTACATTTAACATGTCTAGAAACAAAACCAATTTCTCATAAGGCTCTTATTCCATAAAACTCAAATCTCTGTAAAAATGAATTCACTCAAGATATTGATATTTTAATGATATGACAGGAGAAATCATTAAGCATAAGTCAATCACAACAACTGTACCCTTTCACCTACACATCTCTGGCCCATAGCTAACATCATCTGGAAGGGTTTTTATCCTGTAAATAGAAATAATCATTCAGCTCATCTTCTGAATGTGCATTTATTAACTCATTCAGCACCTGTTACTGAACTTTCATTATGTCATATATGCAGTTCTGGGCTGAGATGCCTTCAAGAAGATAAGTAAACAAAGCAGAATATTTTGAAGTGGAAAGAGATAAAATAAGTCTTTAATAAATCAAGGAAAACAATGAATAAAAACAAATGAGCTAGAAAGTACCAGGGAGGAATATGTATTATGATGAAGTATGTCTGGATGGGAAATGATGAGGTCATGAAATATCTCTCTGAGGGAACTATAGTTAAGATGAAACATATATAATAAACAGAAACCAGCTGCAGACCTGGTGAAAAATCAGCCTAAGCAGAGCAGGCCTTACACAGAGTATGTTGATGTGTTTGAGAAATTAAAAGGGGATTCATTGGCTGGAATCGAGGGAGAGGAGAGAAAAAAAATGTGACAATTTTGGAGGTCAGAAGTTTGGAAGCCTGAAATGTTTGAAGGCCACTGGGAGTCTTTAAAAGTGATGTGCCTCATCTGAAAACCATTATCTGGGTGGAAGAATGAAAGTTTCAGGGTAGGTACAAGGCTTCCATGATTTTCGATGTTCAAAGAAGTAACAGTTTGTTTTAAATATGAGAACACTTGTTGATGTGGGCAGAAGTTATGGTCATTTATGGAGATAAGGTATGTAGAGGTATGGAGGAGGAATCTACTTTCTCTTGAATGCACATTTCCAAATCAAGGACCCTTAACTAATGTAGATCTCTTTCCTCTTTCAGCCTTCTCTCTCTTCTTTAAGAGGAGGTAAATATAAGAGATGATGCTAGGAGAAAGGCTTCCCTTTTTTTTCAGCTTTTCATGTCACAAAGCAGGTTAGGCAAAGGTGTGGCTTCAGGTTAGCCTGTGAGCTGGAGTAGACACAGGAATCTCACTGTGATACTACAATTAAGCTGTGAGCTCCAATTTAAAATTGATAAACCCTTCAATTATGTGACTCCAGCATCCCTCTTTGAATAGATTTAAATCTTGAGAAAATCTGTAGAAATATTGGGTAACTCATGTATTTGGGGAAATTTGCAAGCAAAAATTCGGCCTGAGAGGTAAGGTTTGAGAGATATGTAACTGGATATTTCAAGTATAATCATGAAAAAAATATTAAATTCCAAGAATATGCCAGAGTAGAGAAGAAGAGTTTAGAATCAGTATTTCTTTACTATTAAAATGAACACATGGGCTGGGGTTGTGGTTCAGTGGAAGAGCATTCACCTCACATGTGTAGAACCCTGGGTTCAATCCTCAGCACCATAGAAAAATAAATAAATAAAATAAAATTATTGTTTCCAACTACAACTAAAAAAATAATTTAAAAAAAAGAATGCATGTCCTCATCACTTGAAGAAATATATTTCATGGATAGGCAACATGAATCAAAATGGGTTATAGCACAATCTCTCAATATCCTTATACTTTTTACACAGAAGAGATCAAACACTCCAAATCAGATTGGGTGTCATCAGCCCAAATCACTGAGAAGTTCTCTGCTGAGTCATGCCATCCTAGAGTACCTTCTAGTAATACTTCTTTCAGATTCTCCATTAGCAATTCATCCTTACCTTGCTCTTTGTAAATGATTTGATCCAAATAAAATTCAACTAAAAATCTCAACACTTCACCTCTGACTCACACACAGAGTACACTGTCATAGTAATTGAAGACATCTGTCCTACTGAACAATGCAGGAACAGGCTTGTGCAGCTTAATCTCTCACACTGATTAAATTATTGCCTTTTGTGGAGCTGAGCAGGAATGAAGGCTGGGAACAGAGGAAATCTTAATTTGAAGAGATGCACTTCTGCATACGTTAATATTCCATGCAGTCATTATTTTTTTATTCAAACATATCAATCATCAGTAAATCTCCAGAAAATATTAACTTTTAATTTCACCTTACCCATAATTATTTATTTACATGAATGGGTAACATTAAATAAAAGACTGGCATACTGGTTTCCAACAGAATGGGTTATGATTTATCTTAATTATAAGATATTTATTTTTCATTATGGTCAGTGTTCTGTCAAGTTCATAACTAATATGTCTTAATAAATAAACAGTGAGAAATAATCAAAATAATGGTTGTTTAAAATGCTCATGCTTTTTTAAAATAAATATAGGATTTTCCTCAGATAGCGTTATTACAGAGAAAGAAGCTCTAATTTTTTATAATAATTTTTGGTAGTTGAAAATTCAATTAAAATGATGTTTGTACTAGTGAATTTAGAAAAGAATAATACTTTTTAACGATTTTTGATCTCTTGAAATGAAATAATAACTTAAAAATTTTAAACTATTTCTTTTATCTTTTTCACAAGGAGTTTAATGCAACAATTAAACCTATCAATATATCAGGATTTGATTAAAGAAATTTTAAATCTACATAAATCAATTAAAGGAAAAATAAATAAATAAAATAAAGGTATTGTGTCCAACTACAATTTCCTCTTTCAGCCTTCTCTCTTCTTTAAGATGACATAAATTTAGGAGATGATGATAGGAGGAAGGTTTCCCTTCTTTTCAGATTTTCATGTCAGAAAGCAGGTTGGGCAAAGATGTGGCTTCAGTTTAGCCTGTGAGGACTGGTGGTGTCTCAACCCAGAAAATTTATCTGGTTAAAATGTTTAGGATTTAAATTTTACTAGAAAGCAGCCTACATATGAAGATGGACATCAAAAATTACAATATTATAGAATGGCACATGCCTCACTATATATAAGATTTAGCAACAGACCAGAGATTAGAAGGATCCCTATGGAGGGAACAGACAAGAAAGGAGATATAAAATTATATCTGCAATGAGTTGTGAAGGATGACTAAAAGTTTTCTTAAATCCAAAGACATTATTTTTCTTATAACTATGATTTATTTACCATCTGCAGATAGTAGCACAGAGAAAATATTTCCAACCTCAGATGGAAACAATATTAAAGTTTTATATTTATAACATTCTTAGATAAAGGTTTTTAAAAATGTGAAAATTTTAACTTCATTACAAAGATTTTGTATTTTCAAGGTAACAGCTGGTAAAATCTTTCAGGGTAAATATGTATATAAAGCAATAGGGTTTACCTGTTCAAATAATTTAGGGAATCTGAGAAAGAAATAATTAGGAATATAAAGTACGAGGAAAAAGTATCAAGGATCCATATCACCTTAATTATGTAAAGTAACTGGATCTTTACTTAATCAAACATCTACTGAGTTTCTGCAAGAGACTATTTCAGACTTCTAAAATACCAAAATGAAAGCAATTTTCTTTCATTTTAGAGTCTACAGTGTGGTTAGGAACATAATTTGCCTAGTCATTATTATGCGGTGCAGGACTATGGCAGAGATAATCCAAAAAAATCAGAGGTAGGGACACTAACAAAGAAATGGAGAGCCAATCAAGACTTCATGGGAAAAGAGTGCTTGATGGTAAGGATGGAAGAAACTTGGAGGAGCAGCTTAGGTAAATAAAATAGCAGGTACTGATGCTCTGATTCAGGAGACCAAACTTACCATTAGAAATTTTGAAAAATGTTTAATATGAAGACATATTTTTGGGGGAATCTTCCAGGAAGAAGATCCACATTTCATTTTAGAGTGTTTAAATCTTAAATCATTAGGCCATATTTCATTTTTGTGAGAGTGTGTATGTGTATGTGAATTGCATTATTTAAAGTACATGAAAAAGGACTTTCATAACATCAACATATATACTGTGCTAGCATTATTCTAGAGAGAATGATATTTTTTATTCCTAGTGCATGAAATTATTCACTTAAGGTAAAAAAATAACCTATTACCTATATTAGCAAAATAAGTTTATTACTACCTACTAAACACAATTTCTTCTTAGATATTGGTTGATGCATTTAGATGTTAGGATCCCAAGGCCTGGCCTAGGGCATTGAGGTGTCTGCCACTCCTCAGGAATAAGGAGTATTGAATTTGAACTTAATCTCTTTAAAAATCTGTTCATTTTGCACTAAGCCAAGATGCATGAAAACAAAATCTATACTATCATTAATGGCTAACATTTATTAAGCCACTTACAACATGCTCTTCATCAATGATGGACTTCACATGTATTAATTCATCCAATTCTCACAACTACCTAGTGAGATGGAAACTAAGCACAAAAATAAATCAAGGATCATGTGCAAGGTAGGCAGTTCGTGAGGCTTCCCAACCTGGCATTTGACTTTAGGGGAAGTGCTCTTGTCAGCTGTACAATACAGCCTCTCTGTCAACTATCCATGCTAAATTATACATAGGACAATGCCATCTATATCACTAATGCCCTAAAGAGTAGTAATATATGCTAAGATACTATGCAAATAAACTATCAACAGAATATATGAAGACAAAGCAATCTTTCTTTAGCACCTCTTCTTTGCAGATAACCTGAGGTGTTTTTAATAGTATTAAGTCTGAATCTATGTTCTATACACTAAATACTCTATACTATCTTTCTACATATTCAGTAGTCTACATATGCTCTGTACTCTGACCCAGTTTATTTTGGTGTTTCCCAAATGGAAACAGAGTATGGATTTCAATTTCATGGAATTCAATTTCAGTGTTTATGATTTGGCCTAAGCCACTCAACCTCTCTTGAGTTTCAGCATCCTATTTCTAAAATAGAAATAAAGTGGTACATATCTGACATTCTCTGTAAATTCAACAATACAGTGGAATAGGATTTCTTACTTTTTATATGCATAAAAACATACATTGGAACAACTATCTCTGTTCAAAAATATCTTTACAAAAGGTAAGGAGACCAGGTGAGAGATGAAAACACCTGGGTATAGCAAAGAAATATTATTATGTGTTGCATAACCACAATGTTTTGGTCAATGACAGGCCACATATACAACAGTATTCCCATGAGATAATAATGGAGCTGAAAAAATTCCTGTTGCTTAGCAAGAGCCTTGAAAATATAATAATGAAATGTGTTTCTCACATGTTTGTGTGATGCTGGTGCAAACAAACCTACTGTGCTGCCCATCATATAAATGGTAGTACAGATGGTATAGGTACATAATGCTTAATACTAAAAATAAATGACTGTGCTACTACTATATGTAGTTTCTATACCATAGTTTTTTATCATTAGAATATACTCCTTGTGCCTATAAAAACAAGTTTATCTTAAAGTAGTATGCCATGTTATATCTGTAACAACTTCATACATTTCATGTTTATCATGTCTCTTGATTATATCCAAAGACCACATCAAGTGATTGATCTATGCTAGCTAGGTTTATGTAAGTACAAACTATAATGCATATATATAGCAACACAATCATATAACAATGCATTTATTAGAATGTATTTCTGTTGTTAAGTGACACATGTATGTAAGGAAAGAGGCTTTGAAGGATATAGGAAGGACTGATTTATTTTGCATCATGTCATTATAACTCTCAAACTACAATCAGAACAAGCACTAAAAGAAATACACTTCAGGGATGGGCACAGTGGAGTGCATCTGTATTTCCGGTGACTTTAAAGACTTAGGCAGGAGAATCACAAGTTTGAGGCCAACCTGAACATCTTAGCAAGACCCTGCCTCAAAATAAAATGAATAAACAATAAAGCTGAGGTTGTAGCTCATTGTTAAAATGTCTGTGGGTTCATTTTCCAGTACCAAAATAATAATCATCATCATAAACAATAATAGCAATAATAATAACAAAAATACAAACACACATACCTCTCCAGGTGGTGGAAGGAGAAGGAAATGAGACCCAGGTTTGAATTCAGAGACCAATACCAGTCATTCCTAGTAAAATCCAAGTTCAAAAGACTTGCATAGCCCTGAACTTCAGGCTGCTTTTGGAGAATGAGCCTTCAGACTTGACTTGGTATCAGGTTGGATCCCATGGCCATAGGCTCCATGTCTGCCTAGCATACTTGGTGTATGAGATACTTCAGTGTTGTTTGGACTCTTTTATCACCAGAATACCAGTTGGCCTAAATGCCAGAGTGACCCTGTGCCAGGTCAACCCCACTGAATTTGGCTACAGATTTGTCCCAAGGTCAAGAGAGCTCTACTGATCCATACTCTGGGCTGCCTCTCATGTTTCCAGACTTCAGGATTACCAAGCCTCAGGCCAGCCACTGCAGCCCAGGTTTATATTACAGACTATCCCAGAGTCAGCTAGGTGTATATAACTGCTACTAAATCTCCTCTTGGGTCCACATTAGTGACCCTGACTTCAAATAAAATGACATCACCCATGTACTCAAACTCTAAGCCTGCACTGTGCCAGAATAGCCCCCTTGACCTATTCTCTATGCTAGTCCCTTAGTCTCAACTTCCATCAGACCCATGCACATGTCTTCTCAAGGAGATCCAGAATCTAGTCCTTTACCAATAGATGCTATCCCTTGACTGGCCCCTATAAATATACACTTCAAGAACATGTCCATGGAATCAAAGTCCTGGCAAGACTATGGCAAGTCTTCATTGACATGCAGGCCAGTGTCCGTGAACCCCATACATTCAGCCTGCAGATGAGCACCAATGGACCCACAGACCAGCTAATCTCCACAGTCCTAGACTCCAGGAGAGGATCCCATATCTCTATGTATCAGGCTAGCAGGTTGACCCCAGGATCTAGGTCAGTCACCAGGGACCTAGGTTCACCCTGGTAAACCCTAGAATGAGTTACACCTCCTTAGACTTGGGTTACCCAGGTTCTGCTGGTAACCTCTGCATACCCAGGTTTCAGGCTGGTTCCTGTGAATCTTAACCCTATGCCTATGCCTATGGACTTAGGCTCCAGGTCCATTCCCATGTAATGCCCCTTCAATCTCAGGCCCAAAGACTACACTAACACCAGGTCAATCCCCATGAACCAAATTTGCAAGTCAGTCCTGAAGATACAGATTCATCTCACCCTCCACAGATTCAGCCAAAGGTTTTAATTTTAGTGGTACAGGTTTCTGGCCCAGTGCCACCAACTCAAGACACCAGGCCAGCATACCATAGGAATCTGACATTGGCTAAATATTGACCATGCTACATAGCTTGCCCAGAACTTCTGAATGGGCTGATTAGAGAAGACCTTCCAAGACAGAGTCATTCTTCAAAAACTGAAATAAGATCTTATTTCTTCAAATGGGCAGATGTAAAAATAGAGAAAAAAAATACAAACAAAAACAAGGAGACATAATACCACCAAAATAATGCAATATGCTAGTAACTGACCCTGAAAAATTGGAGATATACAAAACTGTCTGAAAAATAGTTCAGATAAATGCATTAAGAAAATTCAGCAAATTTCAAGAAAACTTAAGAGAAAAAAGCCAATAAAATCAGGAAAAAAATGAACATTCCAAATAAGAATTTAACAGAGATGAGAAGTATAATGAGTGAAATTAAAATGCAATATAAAGTATTAGCAACAAAAATGATTGAGAAGATAAGACAGCAACAAAAGAGCAAGTATTCAAGTTATAGAAGTTTAATGAAAGAAGTTAAAAAGGTTATTTAAAGAAATAGAAAATTTTCAGATTCTGGGGATAAATACAAATGTTCAAATACATGAAGGTGAAAGATATAATTTATCTCTCAAGAAAATAGAAAAAGAACTAAAGTAGTCTGGCTTTAGAAGGAAGGAAATAATAAAGATCAGAAAGAGATAAACAGAAACTGTAAAAGTGATAAAAAATCAATGAAATTAAAATTAGTTGTTTGCAAACATAAACAATGGTAAACTTTATCTGAACTAAAAAAACAAGAGAAAATGCTAATATGTAAAATCATAAATAAAAGAGAGGATATTACAAGTGACTTTAGAGAAATACAAAAGGTCACAGGAGACAAAACTTATAAGTATATGACAATGAATTGTATAACCTGGAAGAAATGAATAAGTTCTTAGGAATACATAGTGTTACAAACAAGACTGAATAAAGAAAAGACTTGAACATCTGAACAGATCAATAAAAAATAAAGAGAATGAATTAAAGAGATTAAATAAAGAATAATAAATTATCTCCCTTAAAGGACAGACCAGGGATTTCAAAATGGCAGACCAGAGGGAGTCAGCATCCTGTTTCACTCGATGACCCATATCTCACCTAGTTGGAATACTGCATCTCAGAGTGTGTAAGAGAACCCCTATACAGCTGATTTCCACAGAAATCACCAGCACCTGTGACCCCCGAACAGGGCGTAGAGCCTCAGCGTCAAGCAGCACTCCAGACCTCTGGGTCCTCAAAGCCAAAGCCCGAAGTTCTAGCCCACACAGGGCTCTCAAGCACCTTAGCAGAATCACCAATCAGCACCTCTGCAGAACTCCAGACTGTTCTACTCTCATGCAGGTCACTTGGCTACTACCTATCCACAGCATAATGCCATCATCCAGCTCCCCACAGCTTTCCAGACACCCCGACACTGGAAGAAGACCAACTCCATCTTGGATAACTTTTCTCACCATATTTCATAAGGGCAGCCCTCAGAGTGGTGCTCCATCTGGCCAGGTACCAAGTATCCAACACCCCCAAACCAGTGGTGATAACTCAGAACAGTGACCACTCAACACAAAAACAGCTCCCAGTTAGGCAGGTGTGCAGTGCAACGAGCGTGCCGCCCAACTGGTGTGAGTCTGTGTGTAAGAAGTCCTGTAGGTGGAAACTGCGAAGTGAGAGGGGAGGGGACTAAAGTTTGTAGCCTAACCAAGAGACCAGGAACTGGGAAATGTCTAGGCAAGAGAGGGAGACTATACCGGGCACACAACTCAGACAAGCGATCCCAAAAAGAGACCCATGAGGTGCACTCTCCTTGCAGGGACTTGCAAGTGGCACTTCCCACTTCCAAATGCTCTACATCAAGACGAGACTTCCCACCCTGGTTACCTACACCATTCTGATGGCAGAGACACCAGCTTAAAAGAGACAATGTCACCTATTGGATAAGAAGAGAAACAGAAGATATGGATCTCTAAAACTAGCAATAACCCTGGTTTTTCTTTTGAGTATGTTTTTCTTCTATCTCTTCTACCCCCTTATCCTCCAGCCCTCACATTCCCAATATATGTGAAAACAGAACTTTGCATTAAATAAGATTTTGAGGACTGAGTCATCTGGATAATTTAATATAGAGGTATTATATTTGCCCTTTTCCCTTTTCTTTTCCTTTTTCTTCTTTCATTTTTCTTTCCCCCTCCAAATTTTACTATTTTAACATCTTGTATTTTTCTAAATACATGTGTGTTTGTTATATGTACTTTTCTGTCTTCCAACGTACCTGGTACCTGGTCAGATGGAGAACCACTCTGAGGGCTGCCCCCATGAAATATGGTGAGAAAGGTTATCCAAGATGGAGTACAGAATACTTCCTGTCTATTCCCTTGCTACTAACTCTCTTCATTAGATTTCTCTGTCACACTCCCTCAGATATATTAACTCTATATTCTCAATCCTATCCCCTCCAAATCATTCTACACCACACTTGCTGTTCATTGTCCACTGTCTGAATCTGTAAACATTTTTACAAAACTACTGATTATATTTTAGACAATAATTGAATCCAACATTTCTATACATTTAGACTAAACTGTAAATGTCTTAATAACAACAAATTGTTATAGGTGGTATATTGTTGATATTAGGATCTGTTAACATTGTCCTTTGCCACAAAGGAGAGGTCTTAGAACCCTACAAGAGCAAAGCAAACCTATAGGGTAAAAACAATAACAATCTTGACCCACAGAGCTGGAAAGGAAGACACATATATTATAATTATCTTCCTTATACTTAAAAATACTTAGCAGATGTGTCTTAAATATATAGCATACAAATATGAGTAAATTTCTTTGTAATTCTTTAGAAATCATTATGAGATTGTATTGCATATAAGAAATAAGTTTGGGGAAAAAAGAAAGAAAGCATGGGGGGCAACTTCAGTATATATATACATATATATATATATATATATATATATATATATATATATATATATATATGAAATAAGTTTGTGAATCCAAAAAAAAATTTTAGAAAATGCCTATTTCAACAAAAAAACTGTGACTGTCAGTGCTTCTGTGTTGTAAGTGGAGAAAAACTCTCTATATACTTAAAAACCAACATAATAGTAAATAGAATACTGATTTTATCTGAAAGAGTTCAGCAGCATTGCATCAGGCTAGGCCCCCCTTGGTCCTCTTGCTCCCATAGGATTCCCTGTAGGAAAACTCTCCATGAAGAACAATGCAGGTAACTCTGACCCATATTCTCATAATTTCCTTTAAAATGAACCTTACTTGCTATCTCTGTACTGGTATCTTACTTGGTCATTGATTCACCTATGGACAAAGCTTTGATTCTAAATAAATTTATTTGTTCATCTGTATCTGATGTGAATGTATATTACATGAATTGAAATACATTATAATGAATAGACCTAAGTAGTAATGGAATACAAAACCCGATGATGGACTTAAAATTGTTTCTCTGTTTTCCACAGGTTCACCAGAAAGAAGTGTACTGTTAAACGGATTTTCCATCAATACAACCCTCTACTTCTGTGCACTCTTATTTAAGTCAATTAGAAAAATTCACTTTACATTTGGGTTAATTATTTTATTAATTTCTCACCTGAAACTCTTTGGCAAACATCTTGTATGCAACTTTCTGTAATCCTCTTGATAGAGTCTGCCTTTGTATTTCAGTAAAAATTTTCAAGAACTGATAAAAAGAAATAATTTTCCCCTCAAAATAAATAAGGAATCAGAAATAATTACATAAAGGGAGTAAAATTTCAAAGATTTCTAAAAATCTGTCTTTGATAAAAGACTTTTATTAGGGATAGAGCTTAAAACACACTAAATTCATAATTTGGTTCAATTTGGAAACTGTTCGCTGAGAATTTGCTATGCAAACATTATTCACTTAGGGGCTGTGACAATTGCAAAAAAAATGGTAATATTAGGAGGCAATTAGGAGCTAATGATAATTAGGGGGTAATTAGTTTCCATGTGGTCTACTGAGGGTTGGATAGAATTAGGGAAATCTACCTCCTGTCAGGTACATAGCTAGAACGAATACATTAAATGGTATGTGTGTGTTTATAAAGGTAATTTGACAATATTTAATTATAGGAAATAATGGTCATAATATTACAAATAGAAAATAATATAAGAGTAAATTATAATGGTTATAGATGTATAAATTTAGACCAGGTAAAATAGAAACACAGTAGAAGTGAGAGTATTCTTCCAAAACAGAAGATGAATTTGTTTTTTAATCTAGCACTCTGTCTGAAGAAAATGTTCTTTTATTGTCCAAAGGAAAAAAAAAGTGTGTTCAGATACACTCTTTCTGTGAAAACCTTTGTGTTTTTCTTTTATTATGCAGTCTAGTTATCTGAAATTAGATGAGAAGCAAGACTCAGAATGTTAATTAGCACTAAGCTCACATTTACTATAACTGAACCATTTAGTATTTTTGGCCACACACATTTTCCATTTAATTTTCACAAGAGACAAAAATGGCAGCTCATCAATATATGTTGTGCACAGCAAAGTGCTGGTGATCCAAATATTAAATTGCTTGTGGCATTCTTACTGGCTCTTGATAAGATTAATTTATAATTTTAAAAGAGCCACTTATTCAGTCTTAATGTACTGTTTGCTAAAACTTTCAGGAGTCATTTTTGAATATCTGGTCTTCTCTCCATTTCCAGCCATGACCATGATCACTTGTCTTCACAAAGACACCAGGATTCTGTAGCTCTGTGGCCATACACACATTAAGTTTAAAATCTATTAGTACATAAAATCTATTAGAATATCTGCTCTCTAAAGAAACCCATACTGTGATTTGAAAGGTGAGTAAAAAGTGTGATGTCTTTGTTCAACACCTTTGGTGAGCTGTTCTGCAATCATTTCCAATTACCTGAACCATGTGTACAACAATCAGCCTCTATGCTTTAAAGTTAGAATGACTGGGCTTTCACCTCAGGAAAGCTTTATTAATAGTGTTGCTTTGAACTGCCTTTAATTTTTATCTGTATGGTCAAGTTGCACACAAACTGAAAGACAAATAGAAAAGAAAGGCTTAAAGATTCCTAAATGGACACTCTATAGTCAAAGATGTAGTGGTAGAAGAATGAGGATATTAATGATATAGAAAATATCCACTAAATATATTACCTTAATTACCTTAAATATAAGTGAAGTTCTCTGCAATCAAAGGCACAGTGTACCTAAATGAGTAGTTAAAATAAATAATTTATATGCTGCCTAAAAAAGACTTTCTTTACCTGTAAGGACATATATAACCTGAAAAGGAAGGAATAAAATGTTCTTGCCAATGGAAATCAAAAGAGAACAGGAGTTGAAAGAAAAGTGGCACAGGACTAATCACACACACACACCTGAGATAAGAAGCGGGTTTATTTTCAGGAGTCTGACAAGGCTGCTCTGCACACAGAAGGGCAGAAGCAGCAAGGGAAAGAGGTCAACAGCAATTCCCCCTTGAATGTCATCATTTACATGGTGAGAGTGATACTATGCTAGAATCAGAGCCACAGGCTAGCGGTGTATTTATTCTTTACTGACATAGTGAGCATCCCCTGATCTTGTGAAAGGCATGTTTGTTTCTTGGGAACAGAGACAGGTAGTTTTCCTGTTTCTCAGAGGGGGGACAGGGAAACTGGCATGTCTCTTTATCTTCTCAAGGAGAGAACAGGGAAACCAGTTCCTCCCCATTGCAGGGAGGAACTGGTTATCTTCTCAATGAGAGAACAGAGACAAGCACTTCTCCAGGCCAGTAGGGTTTTGTTTTGTTTTGTGTGACAAACACAACTTGGTGAATATTTATTTTGAAATTTGAAAGTAAGGGTAAGCAGAAGAAGCAAAAATAAACACAGAAGTCATTATATATATATATATATATATATATATATATATATATATATACACACACACACACACACACACACACACACACACACACACAGGTTGTATTAAAACTATTTTACATCTCTATTTCAAAAAATATATCTACTAGATGAATTATAAAACATCTCCAAGATTAAACTATTAAACTATTTAAAGGGAAAAAAATACAGTTTACCCATTGGAATTAAAATTCCAAAATTTAGTTGTATTTTTTGTTGACTACCTTTGTTTTACTGTTTAACAGAAAGAAACTATTTTAGGTCCAAAAATTTTTTACTCAACATTTAATTTCCAAAATAATATAGAATTAATCTAAATCATATAGCAAAGAATTCTGAAAAGTTAATGCACAATGTGTCACATAATATTTAATAATATGCACAGTACCATCTTGTATATTGGTTTCTTTTATGCTATCAAAATCAGGTATATTGTGAACTATAGTTTTGTTCAGTAAAGAAGATATGTGATGTCCATCCATTTCTTTTTCTTTGGTTATTACCTGTTCTTTTAAATTATCTTTGTCCTCATTTGAGTCAGTAGAACCTTTCTGTTTAATAAAAGCAGGTTCCATTTTTGCTTCAGGTTGCTTTGATTTTCCATATAGCATTTGAGAAACATCAAGAGACTCTTGTTGAAATCCTGCAACTGAACCACAAGTATCTATTTCTAGTGCTTTAACTGCTATAAATGAATCAGAATCAGTTGTAGAGGTGGTAAAATGATCTACATTTTCTATTTCAGTTAGAGGACATTCTTCATTGAATTTTTTCCTTTCCTTGAAGCTGATCAGGATTACTACGTTCTTGTACCTCTTCGTGAATTTGAATCTTCTCATCAGTAACCTGAAGAACTTCAATTAATGGTGGGGACAGGGACATTTTCTGTGTGAATGGAGAGCACAGGACCTTTTCAAGAAACTCATTAACATTTTCTTCATTAAGAAACAACTTTTCTTTCAAATAATCTTTGTTTAAACCATAGTACCACTCTCGCCAACATCCATGGCTCTGTGGAGATTTGGCCAGTACTATCACTGCATTGTTTAAAGAAACACTGATCTCGGGTTCTTTGGTACTTAATTTATTTTCTGGAGCAAACTGCAAGAAGAAGGAATAAACCAAGTCTTGTGTGAAGAAGCCCAGTTTGTTCCAGAGGAGGTTCAGATTCCACTGAAGACTTTGAGGCTGAATGTGCAGCACTTGAATTAGCAAAGTCAAGGATTCCTCATCCTGATTACACTGCATAGGAGGACCCAAAGGTTCCCTGCTCTCGTTCTGAGGCCATTCATTGCTGGATCACAAGTCTCGCCATCCGGGGCCCTCCAGGTCCTCGCATTTCTCTATACTGATATCTCCTCATGCACTCCCTCTTCCTACAGGAGACTCCTGGTCAAGGGCCAGAGATGAAGTACTAGGGGAGCACATGCCACCATCCCCAGGTGAGCTCCAAGTTCCTGGGGATGACTCCTCCTCTAGGCCTGGCAGCAACACCGAATGCCTACCCAAACCTCACTCTTCCGGCTGGAGTTCAATCTCCTCCCCAGCGCATGCTGACAGAGACTCCACGCCACCTCGAGGGCACCTGGGCTGGCGATCCCAATGTCTATGGGGGCCTGCTTTCCCCACACTCCCAGTAGGTTTTATCTTGGGCTACTTTCTATTTCTAGGGAATAAGTACAGTATTCATAAATTAGGGGTGGGGAAAAGGAAGATAGCTGTAATTATGCTAACAGGAGTAGCTTATACTTTATCAGATAATATACACCTTAAATTTTAAAAAAACTAAAACAAGAGAAAAAGGCCATAGCATAAATATATGGGTTAATTCACTGGAAGGATATAAGAATTGTAAATATATAGGCACCCAAAATTAGTGATTCTAAACATTAAAAACAGGTATTAATAGATCTGAAAGGTGATAGGCTGCAATGCAATGATAGTAGGGGACTTTGATATACCACTTTCAATTATGGACAGATCACACAGAAAGAAAAATATAAGAAAATTTTCTATATAAAGTGCATTTTAGAACAGAATAGTTAATTTAACAGCACCTGAATACATAGTCATTTAAAATGCCCTTAGATCATTTTGAAGTACAGATTACATGTTAGGACACAAAACAAGAATTAATCAATTTTAAAAAACTGAAATGATTGCTGCAGTCTGGCCTGGCACAATTCAAGAGCCACTTATCAAGCAGAAACCAACTTTATTTTTAGAACACATGCCAGACCACATGAGCTCTTAAGGAATTCCCTCAGAGCCCAACTGCTACCACATCTTCCCACAAGCCTCTCAACCCTCCGACTCCTCCTGCTCTTGAGGCCAATTGGCTGGTTTGCATGGGCGGAGCCAAATAAAGCCCCCCAATGAGCAGCTCCATGGTCTGAAAGGGCGGGGAAACAGCCCAATAGCATCACCACAGAGGAGCCAATCAGCTGGAAACTAGAAGTTTGCTGGGGCCCCTTCAGCTGTGGCTCTCAACAAATAATATTGATTATCTTTTCTGAGTAAATGATATTGAAAATAGAGATTGATAAAGGAAAGGGGCTTGGAAAATTCACAATTAAGTGTAAATTAAACACTATGCTCCAGAATAAAGAAAAAAATAAAAGTAAAAATCGAAAGTATGTTTAAACAAGCAAAACTGGAAACATGATATTCTAAAACATGGGATATAGTGTGATTACTTTGTAAAGGAAAATCACTAACAAGAAGTACCTATACCAAAAATAAGTGCCAGGCATGGGAGGTGCAGAGTGCAGTGGTTCACTCTTAAAATTCCAGAAGCTCAGAAGGCTGAGGCAGGAGAATCACAAGTTTAAAGCTAGCCCTATGCAACTGATATCCTGATTCAATTAAAAAAAATAACAAAAAAGGGCTCGGAATGTCACTTATTAGCTAAATGTTCCTGAGTTCAATCCCTTGTAGCAAGGAAGAAAAGGAATACCCCAAATAACCTAATGGTATACTTAAAGAAAAAAATAAGAGAGAAAGTGATAAATATCAAGAGTAGAAATTAATGATAATAACTAGAAAAAAACATACAATATAAATAAAATTGAAATAATTTTGTAAAAATTGACAAAGCTTTAGCAAAAGGTACAAAAGAGAAGACACAAATAAGTGAAATTATAAATGAAAAGGAGACTTTACAACCAATACTGCAGACATAAAAAGTATCACAAGATACTACTATGAATATTATACCCCCCAAAATTAGAAAACAATACATGTTTCAAGAGATGCACAGGGACCATCCCATTTCATGGCAGTGCTAATCCAGTGGATTGAGGTGATTTTCCGCACTCCTTTCTATTGCCTCCTGCCCACAAGGCTATATCATTCACTTATTTTCAAGTCTCCCAGTTGGAAAGGTGCAGTAGGAAGCTTTCAGCTAATCAAATCACAAAACTTACTTTATTCTCCTGTGTCTATTACAGCTTCCCTCTGTGAACTTGAGAAAATCAGTCTGTTCCCTATTTTGTAGTTCTTCACTCCTTCATAATCACTGATAAATGTGATTTTTAATGGAGTCTGAAATTGTCCACACAGTTCTGAGATCCTCAGAGATGTAGTTAAATAAAAATATGTGTTACATGTTAGTGTCCAGCATAGACATACTAATGAAAAGAAAGCTAAATGGGAAATGAGAGTGCCATGGACATTAGGGAGAGTTATTACAAATTCCATAAGTCCCTTTTAAAGTTTAGATTAAGCCTGAGTCTTATTATTGAAAGTGCCTAATCCACTCAATCACATAAACTCTGGAGAGACTCTGACAGTACTGGGCCTCTTGGTTCCTTTTTCTTTCTCTAGACACCCTCAAATTTCATTTAGGTTTTTCACAAAAAAATAGTGTGTAGTTCAATGCCTCTCTCTTTTCCATATATTTTACCCTCAAATATAAACTCTCTTCTTAGTTTAAACATTTTATATTAGTAATGATGGATTCACTCACTGTGATATTTCACAATTATTGTTCCTATGAGAAAATGTATTATAAAATCAAGATTCTAGTCTCTTTTTAGAGGCAAAAAAGGTGTCAGTTGACACAAGACTGTAAGACAAACTAATGGGCATGTATGCATGATTGCTCACATATGTGTACCCACATACACTCAGTGACATACACACATAAACATGCTTACACACACCCCACTCCCAGTTAGATGCCTATATATATTGAGCTTAAAGAAAATCTCAGCTAGCAGTCAGACTTTGAAATCTTTTTATTTGCTTATGCTTTCAGAGTCGGTGTTGTTTTTATCTTCACTTCTTCCAGGTAATGAAAGAGATACCCACAATTTGTTAATGACATAAAAGCCCACCCCTGGCAAAGCCTTAATATCTGAACAGAGAATTGAATTTTTTACACAGCAAAATATAGAAGAATGACTATCAGTGGGGGAAACCTCTCTGTCAGAGGGAGTTTCAGATCATTTCAATGTTTATATTGGCAACTCAAGCATATTGACCTAGCAATGCAAATAGATGTACACTAGGAAATGCAGAAAAAAAAATATTTGCACAGAATTGGAAAAGATTTTCTTGTGATCTGAGAAATGAAAATGCAGTTTTCTATATTTGGTAAACTATTTTTATTAAGAGAACCAACATTATGTAAAAAGAAGATAAGCAGAAATTGATTTGAATATTATTCCAGGGCAAAATAAATAATCACAAGGCATTCAACCTTTATAAATATGTAAAAAAATAGATTAATTTTCCCAATTACAAACTTTAATAATGACTTTTAACACATTAAATAGAATAATAAATTGATGGAAATGATAATCTATTAATATATTCTAAGGGACATTAATAAATGTGTCATTAAAGAAAGTAGGAGGCCTTAGAGAAGAAAGGAAAAATTCTGAGTTAAAGTTGAACACTTATCTTAAAGACATCCCAAATCTTTAAAGGTTAATATATATTTTGAATCTCTAAATAGAATTAGAGTATACAATATCTTTTCAACTTTTTAAACCTATAAATTGAGGTAGTAAGAGTTCTGAGGAATACATATATAACTGGATGTTTTCCCAATTAATTTAAACTTAGGGTTAATCTGAATTGCACATTTCATTCTACATATTCTTAGGATGGCCAGTGTTGAAACCTGATTATTTTTTAAACACATGAATAAAATATTATAGAAATGCACATAAAGAAGAATTTTGCTATGGTTGGATGAGTGTTCTCCAAAGGTCCATAAGTAAATCTGATATATGCAGATCCCATTTCTCAGTCTCTGTTAGATTGGTAGGCCCATGCTCCTACCATGATGTGCTGCCATGAATAGAGGTCCATATTAATGGACTTGAACTCCCAGAACTATAAATCAAAATAAACCTTATTTTCCTTCATAAGTAGTGTTCTCTGGTATCTTTGTATGCTGACAGAAATCTTTCAAATACACCACTATTCTGTATTTCAGTACCTGAGTACTAGATCTCCATTGCTGAGGATTGCAGGTTTCTTACCAGACTTAATACTGGCTAGATAGTTCTTGAAAGAGGCATTACTAGGTGGTCTCATAATATACTGATGAAGTTGCCATGATCTAGATCCAGGAACTTGACTTTGTCTTGGCCAATATCATGATATCAACTTTTAAATTTCACTAATTTACAATGCCAAATAAAATTATATTAGTATGTAGTATTAACTCTTCTCTTTATAGATTAATCTATCTGGGATTGATTTAAAATCAGGAGATTTTTTTTGGTGGGCATGGAGTGAAGCTCAAAGAGCTAGCAATATGACCTACATTATGCATAACATCATATCAGACTCTTAGAGCCTTATCCATTCAATTGCAAAGGGGACTCTATTTCCAGGAGTTCTTCAGTATTTTGGCTAAAAACCTCATTTGAGCTAAATCCATGCTTGTAGTTATGACAATGCAGTTTACTCTGCAGAACCAGGGAGAGAAAGGATGTTGTACATAGATTTCACCTGAGCTACGTCCTTGTGTATAGTTTAGAGGAACCTATTATTACTCCCTATAATATTTCATAATTTCATTTTATTCCCACATTCTGAGAATATATTACTATCATATCTTCTTACTTGGTACCATAGAACCTGGTAAATTCAAACCTGCTTAAAACTGCTAATTAACCCATGAGACTCTCTCTCTCTCTCTCTCTCTCTCTCTCTCTCTCTCTCTCTCTCTCTCTCTCTGTGTGTGTGTGTGTGTGTGTGTGTGTGTGTGTGTGTGTGTGTGTGTGTGTGTCCAGGTGTACAGGAAACACCTATATTTGTTAGGATTTTTTCCAGCCACTGTCAAGAGCGGGAAGGATGACATATGCTGGAAAGATTAAACCTTTGGGACTACTCCACAACTAATGATTAAAAAAACCTGCAGCCTCCTCATTCACAGATGTGACAACTCTGAAGTTTATTTTATGTGTCCCAGGGGTAACTTGATTATTAATTGTATCATATATTAACTTCTCCACTGGTATACTTGGGATTGATCCCCAAACAAGATACTAGCATGTCTAACACTACTTGGGTCTCAAGAGTTGCATGGGAACACAGCCTCAGCCAACATGTAACTAATAAATATCCAGTTACAAATCTTGCCTAGACTCATAAATGTTTGCCTTTTCCCAATATCTCAGTTTGTTTTAAATTATTTTCATTATTTATGCCTGGACTTGTATAACTCTGCAGAAACTCAATTTGCTCATATATTATTGATCAATCCATAACATACAGGGGCTACTCTATCTTTCTTGGAAAAAATCATATTTATCTCAAATGAGTCAAATTAACAACTATGGTTTGCTCCACATATAGAGCTCATTGCTTGTGGCATAAAGGAAGGAAAGCTAAGTGAAAGAATTCCCAACAACTTGCAGATTGAACTCTGAAAAATCTCCATTCCTTTTTGCCCTTTGCTTTAACATGGATCAAGTTATTCATTTCTTTTTTCAGATTACACTGCAGTTTCAATAGAATATAATTTTATGGTAGATTAATTTGCAATTTTTTAATCTGGGCAAAGGTAAAAAAATAATTACAGCATCGAATGACTCAGGCACCCACCTTGGACAACCACAGCTCTGTTTACTCATTAGAAAGTTGCATTTGTACTTTCTAAAAAACTGTAACTCTAAAATTTTAACTTCTATGACTCTGTCAAAAATTGTGCACAGTTATTTTTTAAATTTATATAAATTATTACTATTAAAACCACAGGGACCGATTTGAGTCCCAATCCTAGAAGCTAAAATATGCAAGGTTATTTGCATATGTTTGCATTTGGAAATTACACATGTGCTAATTTTAGGCTAATGATGTTTTGAAAACTACAAGATTTAGGTCAGGACAGATCTTCAGAAAGAGTGTATTTCTATTTTATTTTTTGCTTTAAACTTAAACATCTGAATTGTGAATTTTATTGCAATGATTTCTAACATTGACATGAGAGAACAGAGTAAAGTTACATTCTGATTTAAAAGAATTGATAATTTTTGATAATTGATAATTTTATTGAATTACCATTCTTTATTGGAGAATAACATTTAAAAAGTGCTGTCTGCCATTGACCAAGAGAGACTTTGACATTTTACTTTGCAAGTTTCAATCTTTCCTCAGAAAATGAAAGATCAACTTTGAAATTGATATTTTCCCCATAGTTTGTAAGTAGAATATGGGTAAGTAAAGGATGGCTTCAAGGAAACATTTAATGACCTGAGAAAGAATTCTTGCAATTAAATTCTAAATGAAGCTCACCTTTAGGCCAGTCTGACACCTGATGGAATGTCCAGGGGCCTTGCTGTCCACTGCTCTCAGTGGTGTTGCAGTCCAAGAAGGCTTTCTGGATACTATTATGTCAAGTTTACCTAACTTCTCTCAGCAAGTACCAGTTTCTCCTATTTTGTTTTCTCAATTATTCAAAGATTTTATCTTTATTTCACTATCTTGCAGTAAAATTACCTTTGCTATTCTTTAGGAACATCTGCCTGTGTTCCAAGTCTTTTTGGTATATAAAATGCCATTGATAAAGCTATTTTACTGTATAGTTCTGGACACAGAAAATAAAGAATTCTGAAAACATATTCAATAATGAAAAGCAATCAGTATTCTAACAGATTTTCTTAATTTTGTTTCAGATAAACATGAGACTCCCATGGACTATTTCCCTCACTGTTTTGTATGCTATAGAAACATTTCAAAGAAGGACTGAAGGAACGAATTCATATGCTTGGCACTCCTAAATTCCAGATTAAATAGCAGATCATTTTATACAGAATAATTATTATATGTATATTTTTTCAGACTATTTCCTGGATGCTACTCATAATTATCTTGCTAATTTAAGCTTCTCAATATCTGTCATATCTTGAATTTTGTCATCAGGTGATTATCAGAGATGTGTCTTTCTTTAATTGATTTTTACATTTGCTTTACCTTCTCAGGGTTTAAATTCCTGCATATAGCAAAAATTAGGTGCCTGATAAAAACAAAGTTGTACTTACTGAGCAATTTTATTTGCAGATATTGTACTAAGTGTTTTTCACATTTTATCTTACCCAATTGTTGTACCTGAGAAGTCTCTATTTGATAACCACATTTTACAAATCTAAAAATTAAGGTCTCAATTAAGGATTCTTGACAAAGGCTGCATAGCTAATTTCTGTACAACCCAAATTAATATCAAATACAATGATCTAAATAGGGAATCTCATCCAGTTTCTCAATTCCTCCGGAGCAAATAATTTAATGGAATATACTTGGAAAATATTAATAAACTAGAAATAAACCAGCTGTCATGATCCTCTCAAAGCTTACAGATGGCACCCTTCCACCATATAAATACACATGAACAACAAAGATTTGAATATGCTCCAGTGTCAATTAAAAGAAAATACAGAAAGCAGAACCCAACATGAGATTTCAAATTTGAAATCATATTTATCTTTCCCTCACAAATACCTTTTCTTTCTACAAACTGGTGTCAACTAGGGTGCTTGTTGACTATTTTCTTTTTCTTTTTGTTTTACACTATATTGCAGGTCATGTTTGTCAAACATTTTCATTTACCTCTTATGTAACTGAAATGATCGAATGAATAATTTGTTCTTCACTGGCATATCAGGACATATGGGGATATAACACAAATGTTTCCCAGATGTGCTGCCAAAGTTTAAGCAACATGTAAAATGTAGTTTGGATTTAACTAAAGATACATATGGTCACTGCAATGTCTGTCAGAAAGGAAATGGAGTAAAAAGGGTTTCTACAGTTTGCACTGGAGCAGTTTAGGACTTGATGAAAGGAAGAAGTAAAAACTGGTTGATGTGTTTTCAAGCTAGCTTCAAAGTAACATAGAAGGATTACTTAGTAAATTCTGATATTTGACAATTGAGTATTTAAGAAGGTATTTATCGGCAATCATCAGTGATTCATAAGTAGAGACCCAGTATTAGAGCAGCCACTGCTTTAATTCAATGATGATTGAGGTGCTTCTATAGGTTCTGGGATGTGGTTATACTGTTGATGTTGTTATGTGGCAATTACCATCACGGGTGGTGATTCTAATCCCAAAAGCTCAAAAACTACTTAAATAGGTTAACTACTTTTTATTTTATATATACAGCTGACTCTAGAAAAAATTATCTTCCATCCTTTTCCTACAGGTGACTTTAATATTTTAAAAAACAGTCCTCTGAGGCTGCTGCCACTGTTTCCATGTTCCTATTATCTTGCCACACTTAAATCTGACCTGTTGATTAGTAATCCTCTATTGTCATACTAGTTTCTGATGATATCTCAACAGGCAGAACCATTAACTTTTTGGAATAATTGACTACTGGTAGTAGTCTGTTAGCATTACTAAAACCTAACTATATGAGCTCTATAAGTTTCATAATTAATTCTAATTTGCCACTTAGACAACACAGTCAATTTGTTTTTGTGTGCACTGATTCAAAGAAGCTTAGTATCTAAGCTAAAAAAAGATAAAAAGATCAATCCATAAATGAACACATATATTCCCCTATAGTTGGAGAAAAAGTTGATCAATCTTTAGGCCATTATGAAGAAACTCTGTTTCTACAAATTATTAAATTTTGTAATACTGAACAATATTTTCTCAAATATTTGGAAAGAATATGATCACTTTTTGAAACATAAAAAAATCATGAAGCATATTGCATGCACCCATCCTTTTAAAAAAATCACATTTGACACTTTTATATGACTGCCTTTCACCTATTTTCAAAGATATTTCTCTTTCATTCTTTTTTATGAAATGCAGAACTTCTCTCCAAATGTGTCTATATTTTTCTATAAGTATAATGTTGTTCTTAGCCAAAAGTATAGAATTATATTTCTATGGCTCATCTCCAAATCCTCCTGGTTTCTTTCAGTGAATTTGCTAATTGCATATTTTAGCTATCCATTTTCTTATCTTGGCCTTTGTGACACATTTTTACTAGATATTACATTTTCTTGTGTTTAGGTTTTATTTACATGAAACCAAAGTGTGAGTTGGTTTACTCATTGCAGTTTGTATACATGGTGCATAATAAATGCTGAAGTGAAGATTATCTTTTCTTGGAGCAAAACTTAAACATGTGTTTCTTTGCCAGATCTGCTTTGACAAAAAAGAAAAACATAAAATGTTGAGCAGCATATGGTTTGGTAATCTTTCTATAATCCAATCTTCTTAGCAAAGTGAGATTATATTCTTTGCCTCTTTTTGTTATATATACCTTATTACTATTAAATTTTGACAAGTAAGAGCAAAGAAAACCCCATTTCAATTATTGAATTTGATAAAAGTGTGAGGTGTGATGCCTGTTTGTGTGTGTATATTATGGTTACCACATGATTTTGAACTTTGATACAATATGCTATATATGGCATATAATAACAATACAGATTTATTCTTAAAAATATAGGAAAGAGAAACAATCAAAAGAAGAAAACAAAAATACAATCCCAAATCTTAAAATATTAGTATATTTTTTCAAAACACCACTGTTCTTAAGCTAAATTCTTTTCCATAATATAGTTTCTGTTTGTTCTTGTCTCAGTACTTTTGCTATTTCAAGTTTATAATGTGTCAATACCTAATATTCAGATATCCATGCTACTCTATCTACTTCCCCACCCTACTGCCCATTGCTTTAAATTGAATTGCATTATATCTCTAGAAGACTCTTGTAAAACATTTTGTGCTATCATCCAACACAGAAAAAATTTCTACCTATGTATTTTCTGTTGCTTTGACTTCCCATTCAAGAAAAAATCCAGATTATACATACCTTCTTCTGAGAGAAGCACCTACCATTATGTTTTTTTTTTTTTATGTTTGCTGACTTGCTTATTATGATCTATGCATCTTGTTCAATGACACTCCACTACCCCACCAATCTAGGAGCTGTTATTGTCTCCTCACCTTCTAGTGCAGGCACCAGTCACCTTCTCAGCTATAAGAAATAAGCCTCCTAAACCTAGAAAGAAAGAACAAAGAAAGGGAAGGAATTGAGAAAGACAGGAAAGGAGGAAAAAAATAGGCTGGGAGGGAGGGAGGCAGGAAGAAAGAGGGATTTCTTCTAATATCGTCACCTTTCCAGTTTTAGGTTTTCAACCCACCCCAACCCATCACCAGCACATATAACTTAACCAAGGAATCTTTCTAGCCTTGAAAGAGCCTTAGTCTGACAGATGGCAGCAGAGTGGTCTCTGAAATCATAGCTGTAATACCGAGAGAAAACCTGAAGGTTTACACTCTGCATTGTCTGCATTCAGAATCCACTCTAGTTTGATCAATAATTACAATGATGCTGTTATTTTTAATGTTTATTTTTAGTTGTAGTTGGACACAATACCTTTATTTAATTTATTCATTTTTATGTGGTGCTGAGGATTAAACCCAGGCCCTCCCACATGCTAGGCAATATTACTTAAAGTCTTTGTCACCACATTAAAATGCACAAAATTCTATTTTCTAAGGTTATCATTGTAGGTAAAATGTGAAGAATAAATTTGCAAAATCAAATAATTTATCTCTCAAAAGCTTCTGAAGAAATAATCTAGATTTTTTTCATTATAATATAGTTTTGGTTTGAAAAAAAAAACATTATCCTGATGAAAAAATTCTAAGATCTAATACTTCCTTTCTGTGAAATGTTTTTTTTTTTATCAAAAGCCTTAAAATAAGATAAAGGCCACATGTCTGTTATTGTATTTTTTCCTCATTTTTATATTGGTGCATTATAGTTGTACACATTGGTGGGATTTGTTACAAATCCATACATGGACATACATCTTTAAATGTCTTACTGAGCATTGTTTGAAAGACACATTCAAAAACTCAGTTCTTTCAGTGATATGTTTTTGTCTCACTTACTGTTTATTATTTTATTAGGACCAGAAAACTATTAAGTTATATATTTTCGTCCACTAAAGATGCATATTTTTCTGTCTGGAAAAAAGAGATTGTTTTATTGCTATATATTATATTAATCAAATTTGTCTCTAACTTAGCAATATGATTCAGCAACCTTTCGAGATGGATGATAAAAACTACTGTTTATAAAGTTCTCAAACTATTGTACCATTTTGCTAGTTTACTTTTCTAATAGCTAAAAATCTTTGACATAGTTTCAGATTTTAATATTTATTTTTTAATTGTAGTTGGACACAATACCTTTATTTTATTTATTCATTTTTATGTAGTGCTGAGGATTGAAGCCAGGGCCTCGAATGTGCTAGGCAAGCATTCTACTGCTAGGCCACAACTCAGCCCTTATTTTCAGTTTTTTATTTGTATGAGATTCACTTTTTAAATTTTTGAAATTATATTTAGTATTTATATTTTAGTTTTCATGTGTGTCTACATGCACAAAATGACTAAATGAGGTTATTCAAGCAGTATTAATAAAATAATTCCATGTTGGTTTTAATTCTAAAAGGGTATACATGTAAGTATGTATGCATAAATGTACATGTATATTTATATGTTAAGAATATTAATACCTTTTATTAAAAGCCTACACAACAATTAATTTCTGAAATGTATTTGCTGAAAAAATATTAAACAAAATAAAACATATAGTAGTCATTCATCATGTAAAAAAGTGGTTTCTGATTTTTTCTGGCTTTACAAATGTTAATGTGACATCATTGTATAAACTTAATAATTTATCCAATGACATATTTTTTTTTGCATACTGCACATTTTTTTCTAATTTTCTTAAATATTTGAATAATTTCCATTACTGGACAAAAGTTGGTTATCCTTACTTAACTAATGACTACACAAACCACCACCAGAGATATAACTGCAAGAATAAAAGTCAAAATCAGCTGTTGTTCCAGGCATATTTTTATCTATTCATTTCTAATCATAGTCAGGTGAATTAAACTGAAAATAATTGCCATAAAGTAATTTAATTTAAAACATTTCAATATTTAAAAAATGAAAAATAAATTATCTATTATTTCCCATCTAGGCATTTCACATGACATCACTCCTGAAGCTTAATCATGTTTTAATCCTTTTGTAAATCAAGTTATGTTTCATTCATTTTAATGGAATGAATGTAGAAACCCCATAGAATACATGAACAAGTCATCTTTTGTATAAATTTATGGACTTATTGTTTGATATTTAATAACAGGGATTTGCATTAAAAGTAATACAACTTTTAAAAAATTGTTTTTAAGCAAATTTAAGCAGTCAACACAAAGTTCTGTGCCACTTGATTGAAAAACCATGGGAAGACAGAGAAGTTACTAATATGCTTTCATAAAAGAGGAAGCCCACATTACATGTGAAGGCAAAGTTAACTTGGGTACTGATCTTGAGATTCTGATTATACAAATGTTGTTTTAGGAGACAAGATACATGATGAAATGACAATAAATTTTATTTATATCTCGTATGTATCTCATACACACATGATCTCTCATATTAAGAGAGCTTAACCAAATAGTATTAAAGCCAATTATTTTAAAAAGGGGAAAATATAAACCAAAATTACAATATATATTTTTCATTAAATTATACCAACTTAAAAACTGCTTCACATTTCAAATCATAGATGAAATAAGGAAAGTTCATAATATTGTCTAATTACAGTAATCAAAAAATTAAGTTCTAGGTCTGAGAAAATGATTTTATTTCTTGTAAAATACATCAATTCTAATCATCTTGCATTAAATGCACTGTGATTTTTAACCATGTGTTTGAAACCAAACAAAAATATATTACCTGGAAAGATTTAGTGCTAGTATAAAAGACTGGTTAACCATAAGAAGATTTGTCAGTATAATTAACTACATTACACAGCTGAGGGAAAAAAGAAAAATGTGTTTTCATTTCAGAAGATATTTAGAAAAAGTTTATGATATAATAGACACTAAATTTGATTTAAAAAATAAAATCTTGGTAAACAAAAAATATATGGTTATTCTAACCTTATGAAATATATTTAGAAAAAAACATACAGTAAATATCATGTGAATGGTGACATTTTAGATGTAGTACTATTAAAGCAAGAGCAAGATAATTGTGACTGTTAGGTTCAGTCCTGTACAAAATTGTACTGGAAATCCTTGCAATAAAACAAGATAAGGAATAAGGGCACAAGAAAAAGAACAAAAAAGCCAAAAATATTTGGTTTTCTTTAGTAACAAGAAAGGAGAGTGAATTTCCAGGACAAAAGATGAATACACAAAAATTAATAGCTTCCCAGTAAGGAGTGGAAGCTAATCAGAAAAAAAATATTGTAACAACAGGAACCAAAAAAATTAATAAGCAGGACTTTCGTTGTGAGGTTTAAAAACATTGTTGAAGGACATATAAGAAAACCTGATGTCAACATGCCCTAAGTTCACCAATGGGGTGAACTTAATTATAACTAATTGTCCATTAACTGTTCTGGAAAATTAATGCAATTCAAATGAAAATCCCACAGGATTTTATATGCAACTAGAGAGCATATATTATTTAATGGTTTAAAGACAGACAAAGAATCTAAAGAAAAATAAATATAAAATCCATAAAGACACACAAAAAATAAAATCTTGTCACCTGACCAAATTAATAACTGTCACATGGAAGAAAAGAAATGTAAGCACCTTCTTCATAACAAAATTAAATTTTGAGTGCTAAAAGAAACTAAAATGTGAAAACTCTTAGATGATCTCATGAAAAGGAAAAAAATCTTAAGCCTCAGAGATCATAATCATAACAGAAATATTAATACATACCTTCACCTATACTTCTCAATAACTTTTGTAGACAGATATTTAAAATTACAGAATTAGTTTGAAAAGTCAAAAAATAGATTTTTGCTGAGCTGAGTAGTATCTATAATCAGAAGTTTTCTATTCATTGAGAATTATTTTAATAGGATATTCAAGCAGACTCTTTTCCTAGTATCTGTATTTTCTACACAGAGCCTGGCATGAGAAGCTTAATACATGTCTCCTGAATGAACATTGGAATGCTTAAATAACTATCAATTATCATTTATCAAAACTGCAGATGTGAAAGAAACAGGGGTAAAGCTGAAACAACATTGCCCTTATGATTTACCCTGGAAATTGCTTTTATGAATAAACTACAGATAATAACTTGTTTACTTGTCATTTGTCTCTTTCTCTTAAAATTGAAACGCAGAATGTGAAAATGCAGCCCTTTCTTGGCAATATAATGTAGCTGGCTTCCTAATTAATTACTTCAGAAGCTGAAGAAGCTTTCAGTAAATTCATCTTCTTTATGACTTTTTGTCAGTATGTATTGACCTTTTAACATTCAAAACACTTCCTATAATTTCTGCGTCAGTAACAGTACATGATATGCCACCATTCTTAGTAGAATCAATATTCCCTTCCATCTCTTTTTCATTAAATTTACTGACTAGATATGAAGAGCATTGTTCCTCAACATTGTAAGGAGGTGACACCTCTCTGCAACCCCAGACCAAAATTATATCAGACTACACTTAAAGGAATGACTGAGTAATTCCATGAACCAAAGCGACAACAACCAAAAATCTTTTTAAAAGAAAATCTTATTTGTCTTACAATTCATATGATTAAAAACAACATATAGGCCAGTGTTTCTCAATGAAGGAGGGAGGAGTGAAAGACATTTTGCTGACCTCCACACATATGCGTTCAGCTACTGTCTAGAGACATTTTTCACTATAGCAATTGTGGAGGGGCACACAATTACTTTCATCTTTTGGAATGCTTCTAAACATTTTATAACTCACAGGACAGTTCTGTACCTCAAAGATATTCTCAGGAAAAAAGATCAACATTGCTAAAGTTGAGATACATAGATGTAGAGAAACTGAGTGCCTAATAAAATGTTTCTCAATCAATTTTATATTTTAAACAATTCCCTGGTCCTCTCTGCTTAATTCCATGTAGTGATGTTAGCAATACAAAAACACAGTATGATTATTAATTACAACTAACTCTTCCATGGCTACCAGATAGAGTTCCTGTGGTGTCCTCACATCCATCACTTAATGATCAAGTGTTTACAGCAGATAAGCAGATATTGGCTTTTAAGTTTATAAGACTATTATATAGAAAAGATTTGATTTTATATAAGCTCATGTAAAAACAATGATTTATTAATTCTGCTTAAAACAGTTGTTATTTGGATCAATATGAAGTTTAGAATATAATGAATCCTGTGTCAATACTCCCATTTCATCAACACTACAAAGTTATTCCGGGGAAAGATTATATTCATCAATTTTCTTTCTAAAAATAAAATATATTTTTCTTTCTATAATATTAAATCTGCATATCTCTGCCAAGACACTCCTATCCACTGGACAAATGCTATTTTCAAAACAATGTGACTCCCCCTGCTCCAGAACACAAAAGTAATCTTTTACAAAACTGGGGATGCATCAGTCAACTGTTCTTGCTCACAGAAAACAATTACTTTTTTGAACAGCCATTAGGTTACAGATAGAAGCATTCCTGTATCATTTTGCTGAAACAATTGTAAACATGGTCAAACTGGACATACATAGACTATGGCATTTCTTTGCATTGTTGTTTTAAGACAAATGAGGAAAACATTTTAAGCATGTTGCATGTTTACAAAATGATGCCAACATTGTAATTGTGCCTCATAATTTCCATATTTTAACAAGTATTCCAAGAGAAATATATGTAAATGATATGAGCACACAATTCAAAAACATGAAATATTAATGGTTAACAAAAATGGTTAAACTTCATCAGTATTCCAGAATATGCAAATTAAAACAAACACTCTACACCTATAAAATGATCAGAGTAGAGTTGAATATATTCTTTCAAGTTTCTAGTGCAGAAATATATTAAGACCCTACTGTCTACATGGAATGTCCATACAAATGAATATTTGAAAAGAAAATTTTAAAACCACCTAATGGACAAATCTTTTATTTTTATAGCAAATATCATGACATTGAAGGATTTTATATGACATTCATTTCCTGGTAGATGGGCTACAGTGAGAGTGCTCTGACAATCTGGTTCAAATATATTTTCTAGTTATGTAGAAGTTTAATTTGTTAGAGATTCTATAAAGAATGGTGTGTTCTTATAATTTACTATAACAAATTAACTTGTCACATAGGAAGAAGAATATCCCCTCTTAATTGCATTTGAGTTAAAAGCCCAAATAATATCACAATGCCCCAAACAAATTCTTCCTGTTTTGGGCATTGGGATATTATTGGGAAGAATTTGTTTTGAGCATTGGGAGATTATTGGGAAGAATTTGTTTTGGGCATTGGGAGATTATTTGGGCTTTGAACTCAAATGCAATTAAGTACTTTACTACTTAAAAAATGAGGAGTTGTCCCAGTAAAATATAAAATGTACATTTTATTTTCTTTGTTTTTATCACTGCAAACCCCAATTCATGTTATACAAAAAGGCAGGTAAGGTCAAATTTCATTGAGAAGGATTAGGAAACTAAATTTTAGTGCTTTTTGAAATTATTAGTTCCAAAAATACATGGAAACATAACTTTTCTTAGTAGAGGCTGTGTATACCAACTCATGCATTGGCACATTAGCTTCTAGCTCACACCAAACACATGAATCAGAGAATAGTAAAAAAGCAAAAGTATAAGAACAATATCTTGACCTTTTTTTGTATTTGGTTACCAATTGGTTTCTCAGTGCAACCTTTTGCTTGCCACCATTTCCTTACAGAGGTTAAGTCTAAAAATGTATTCTAATAACACAATTTCACTAAGAATAGGGTCTCTTGAGCTAGTGTCTAAAGTATTATACAAATGTTTTAAGCTCCCAGGTTAATATAATTATCACACCTGAAAATTACTACCAGTGCTTTGGTATACAAAAGAGCAAAAAACCAAAAGCCAGGAATGATTTAACAATACTACAACATAGGTGGGTTAATCAGTGCACTCACTCATGCTTTCCACCACCTATCCCCCAAGAAAATAAAATACATATTTCTCACACTCACAATTTAAAAAGAAAATCAAGAAAAAAAGGTTTTCTTCAAAGAATTGCTTCCCCTTCATTTGTTTTTCTGCTCTGAAAGAGGGAATTATCTGCTAGCAGCAGCACTTGCTAAATGAAGCATTTCTTGAAGTAAAGTTGCATGGTAGGGGAGAAGAAATTTTGCCACCTGTTTGATAGTCATTAGAATTTGAGTGCTAAATCTTTCACGGTATTTATTTCCACCCTTGAGAAATTAATTAAAGACTTGAGATGGTAAAAATCATTTCCATTGTTTTCCAGATAGATTCAAATTATGCATACAACATTGAATTCTAAGGATGTTAATAACTTTTCTACTGTCCTTCATCACCCCACCCAAACAAATCTTGAATGTTAGACCACAAGAATTTGTGCAAAAACACACACACACACGCTCAACTTCTGTTATGAAGAACTAGGAAAATATTTTAAATAAAAATCAGACATAGAATTTCCAACTACTGAAATGAATTAACATATATAAAATAAACTTGTCATGTTAATTGAAAAAAATGAAAAAAAAATCTTAGTTTAATTAATTCTGTATAAACACATTCTGTATAAACACACCTGCTAGGTAACTGTGGTTGACAAGATTTGGTTATGATTACAAATTTCATAAACATTATGGCATAGCTTTACATATTATGATTATATTTATAGCTTTGACTATAAAATGATTGATTGTAGATCACTCCCTTTCTCAAAACTATGCAATGGCTCACTCAACTCTAAACAACAATCAAATACTGCACTCTTAGATTCAAAGTTTCTTTTCCAAGCTCTCTTTCAATGATTCCACATTTCAACAAAGGATTCAAAAGAAATATATAGTTAGTAATTAGAGAATAAGCAAAAATACAAATTAATATTTCAATGTAATAATTTTTTTAAAAGTACATTGCTTATACATATTCACAGCTATAACTTTTTGTCTATTGCTAACCAAGTTATGTGGAAAAGCTATTTTATTTAAATATTTTTAATAGAAAGGAAATTCATTTCATGTAAATCTGCTAATCTTATAATTTAACTGCATTGAGGCACTTTAAGTATAAAAACTTCAAACATAAGTAAATGTGGATGATTTTTTGAGTATTAATTTTAAACACATTTCTCCTAAACCCTATTCAGGTTTCTTTTTCTCCTAGTCAGTCATTCTTTTTATCAAATTTCTTACATCAAACACAGTATCTTTTAACTGCAAGCATACTAGCTCCAAGATATAAATTTGTCTCAAATAGTTTTCTCTGTTATGATAAAAGATGTGAAAATAACTCAAATAACTCCTAACTTTAAGAGTAGTCGCAACCTTCCAGCAGATTATAATATTATTTTCTTTATCAAATTACCATTGGTGCACCATAACTAAGTATTTTTATGACTGGTGAACTACTTCCAATGAAACTACTTCCAGTGTGTGCTTGCATCTGAGTATTTATCAGCAATAATGAATATAATCTAAATTTTGTATCCATTCTTTAATAGGAGAGATACCCTAAATTGCTCTTTAGTAAGATTGTGATATATTAATATATATATATATATATATATATATATATAAATCCAACACTATTAAGTGAATAGATATAAACAGTGCTACAAACTTAAAAACTAGCCTCTCTAAATTCACTCATACATTGAACATTCATTCAGTACCTGCTACATGCCAGGAATTGCATTAAGAAACAAGAAAAAAAAAACAGAAATCAGGATACTTGCTTCTAAGATATCATCAGCAAATAAATAATTACTTTCCAAAGGATTAACTGATATATTAAGATAACATTATCTACCAGCAAATATCATGTTGTATAATTCATATAAACAATAATAATGATTAATTGCAAACTTTGTTCAGAGTCCATAAGGGTATAAGTTCATATTTAGCATATAAACACCAAAGTTTTTAAAAAGTCACAAATTTTTTTTACTATAATATTAAAAGATTATTTTCTTCTGGATCAGGCTATCTGTAAGTCTGCATCAACAATCAATAATATCCACTATTCAAAAAATAAACTGCAGATCTGGCCGGCGGCCAGTTGATGAAATGGTATTATTTAAAATGAAATATAAACTAAGATTGCATTGAATCATCAAATAAAAATATACCTAACTGGAGGAAAACTGATTAGGCATTTCAAAGTACATGATACACCCAAAAGAGTGATTTCTAAGGTGCCTTTGAGCTCTTGGATTCAAAGAGCTGTTAACAAGATAATTATGCTCTTTTTAAGATTTCAAGGTCTTATCTCATTGATTGTTGAAACACTCTATATTTTTGAAACCAGAAAAATGAAAATAGAAAATTATACAAGGAACCTTGGAAATCATGATTAAGAATCATTTAAAATTTTTGAAACACCTTCAGTGAGAGATTTAAATGTGGGAAGGAAGAAGAGAGGGGAGAGACAGAGAGAGAGCATAAGCATTAGTTCAGCACAACTGTCTACATACCCTAGACTCAGCTTGCCACTTCATCCATCATTCTCCTCACATTTGTTTCTTAAACTTTTGGTACTCAATAATACAGTATTTGAACTTTTTGTAGTTGTAATCAAGCCCTTGGACTTCCCATGATAAGAAACAGTGTCTAGAGAGGTAGGCAACTCGATCAGAGAAATGCCACTTTTCAGGCTAGAGTCACTTCCTGGTGAATCAGGTTTAAAAGCTCAGAAACAGTAGCATACTTGCTCATCACTTGTTATTTTACAGCTTGTATTTCATTCAACAATAACTGAGTAACAACCCAAATTTTATTTATTTATTTTTTTTCAAAAACCTCAGCTTTAATGTGAATAAAGTTAATATGAAATTGGAGAATTTGTTAAGTTTATACAGTGTTATTTGTTCACAAAACAAATATAAGTAACAGGGAATATGGCAGAATTCAGGAGGTAAAAGATGAATTCTAGTCATGCTTTGGTGACATGGGTATCAATATCAAACAACCCAGTGATAGTCATAATTTCTAAATATTCTGGCTACATCTGGAATTTTTTCCTACTATACATAGCTTTTTATTTTTTTATTTTTTATTTTTTAAATTTTTTTATTGGTTGTTCACAACATTACAAAGCTCTTGACATATCATATTTCATACATTAGATTGAAGTGGGTTATGAACTCCCAATTTTACCCCAAATGCAGATTGCAGAATCACGTTGGTTACACATCCACAATTTTACATAAACAATCCAAATTTTAATATTCTGTCCATTCATCTGCCAAAGACAAAGTATTGAAGGGCAATATCAAGGCCAACAACCACATAATTGTTTACCACTGTTACCTAGTTCTATAATATTTTTAAGATTATTGAATTTCTTTCATTTTCAAATTAAAATAAATTTATTTTTAAGCTGACACATATGAAGATTTTCAAGGTGTTCACAACAATGTGTGCCATTTCCAGAGACATGTGAGGACATTCCAGTGGTAAACTATTATTTTATTGTGGCCTTTGTTTCTTTTAAATTATTTATTGGTGCAATTTATTCTGCCACACTCATACATTCATAATTTGATCAATCTCATTCCAGAGTACACCTGATTTCCTTGCTCTCCCCTACTGATATCACTTCTATCATTATTATTTAAATTAATGCAATATATCTATCTATCTATCTATCTATCTATATATATATTTTATATATACATATACACACACACGTGTGTGTGTGTGTGTGTGTGTGTGTGTGTGTGTGTGTGTTTGTGTATACATGCAGGATTCACTCTGGTACATTTACACAAATCCAGCATAATTTGTTAAATTTGTTCACTAGTATGTCCCCATATGTTCTCCTTCTCCCTCCCTCTCAAGCAACTTCATCTATTGGTTTTTCTTCTATTTTTCTTTTTGAATTCCTTTTTACCTCTCTCTAGCTTCTTCATAAAAGAAAATATTCAACACTTGACTTTCTGAGTCTGGCTTATTTTGCTTAGCATTATGTTCTCCAGTTCCATTAATTTGCCAACAAATGCCTTGATTTCATTTTTTTTTATGGCTGAGTAGAATTCTCTTGTTTATATATACCACATATTTTTATCCATTCTTATGTTGATGGGCACCTGAGCTGGTTCCATAACTTGACTATTGTAATGTACATAGCAGCATAAATATTCTATCTGATTTTGAACTGTTTTAAACAAACTGAAACTGTTTTAAGATAGAAACATAGATTCCTTCAATTTTTCTTTTTTCAGTACAGGAGAGTGAACTGAGGGACACTCTATCATTGAGCTATGTCCCCATTACCACCGTCCTTCTTTATTTTGACACAGGGACTCACTAAGTTGCTGAGGTAGGCCTTAAACTTGTGATCCTACTGTGACAGCCTCCTGAGTAACTAGGATAAGTGTGTGACACAACACCCAGCTGAGTCATTTAACTGTTGAATACAATTAACACTAACTTATATTACGAACTCAGTTTTGTAGTTTTGACAGTTCTGATGTCAATGGAGTAATTTTGAATACTTCTATTTTTTACATCAAGTTTTATTAAAAAAAATTCCATTATTCTATTAAAAATGTGCAATACTCCTTATTAACTTAAAAAACACTTGAATCTACAAATTTTCACAAAACAACCTACATCTGAAGAAAGCAAAGAAATATCAAAATTTTAATGTCTAGCATCTTAGTTTTTACTAATTTCGGCATTTATGTGATTATGCAAAAATTAATATACTTCCTGGAAACAGTGATGCATGCCTTTACTCCCAGCAGTTAAGGAGGCTGAGGCAAGATGATTATAAATTCAAAGCCAGCCTCAGCCACTTAGCAAGTCCCTAAGCAATTCAGCAAGACACAGTCTCAAAGTATAAAATAAAAAGGTCTGGGGATGTGGCTCAAGGTTTAAGTGCCCCTGGCTTCAATTCCTGATACTCCTCCTGCACGCCCCCCCCCCAAAAAAGTAAAAGTGTTGGGGGAGTACCATTAAAATAGAAGAGACATCAGTAGAGTAGAGGAAAGGGATTGTACTTATGTGTAAATAGGGAGAAGATTTATTTTATAGAGTTTGGGATAACATCATGCAAGTTGCTTATCACTTTTACAGCTGCACTCAATAAATAGTATTATATTTAACTAAGCTAAACCAGTACATTTTTACCTTGGGAATAGATATGTCTCTTATAAAATTGAGAGTATGTGATATACAATATAAATTAAAGTTATAAACTAGATTTGTTTATATTTCCCTTATTGAAGGATTTTTTTTTTCACTTCTCAATCAAAAGTTTAAGAAGCACTCTCAAAATAAGTTGGATATTTTTTTTTCTTACCATATGATAAATGTGAAAAAAATGGATAAAAATAATAGGTACTTTCATCATAGTGTGTTATTCTAGTGAAAAAAATTTCAGTGTAAGTGGAAACAAAATCATTTTATTTTAAACTAAGATTTCATCCTGATGAGTAATCTGAGACCAAATTATTGCTTTTTGGAAAGCAATATGTGTATCCTTATATGATATTAAACATCTAAATAATAATTTTTTTCCTGTCCAACATGAAGGATGGCATTCTATTCTTCTTGATCAAAAGAATACCATTAAGTTTAAGCATAAACTTCATTTTCCATGTTGCATGATATGCACTTTAAAATTTGGTACCTATCTCCTACTTATCTCTCCTCATTTATTCCAGATATGTTTTGTTTCTGTCCCTTCTATAGCATTAGCTATAAATTTTGTGCTAAATATGCTAGTTTTTAATAATAGTAAACAAAAGACACAAAAAATCTAGATATCAAACTATAATACATATATTTTCTAATAATATTCCATTGAGAAATACGCAAAGGCACTTCAGAGACTTAAGCACATTTAGTGCCTGCATTTTGATATATAAACTATCTATTTGCTAATAAAAAAAAACAGACATCCTTAGAAAAATGACTCAAGGGCAAGGGCAATGGAAATACAGGATTAATCCATAATATTATATAGTAAGAAAAAAAATAAAAGAAAATATCCTAAAAAATTATATGAATAAGACAAAGAACACAGGAATCAAGGTAAATAAATAAATGTAGTATGGTATGAGCAACAAAATAATGATAGAAATAGAGTAAAATCCACTGAGTATAATAAAAATTTATGTTGTATCAGTGTTCTCATTTAACTCTTAAGAATATATTTATTTTTTTCTTGATTTTCTTCTATCATTTCATCATTCAAATAGTGTATTACTTAGTCTCCATTTGTTACCATAGTTTGTATTTTTATTTTATCATTGATTTTTAATTTCATTCCATTGTGCCTGGAGAGATTGCAAGGTATTATCTATTTTTTTCAATTTACTAATAGTTTCTTTCTGGCATAAGATATGCTCCATCTTGGAGAAGAAGCCATGTGCTGCTGGAGAAAGTATATTTTCTCATTGATGGATGAAATACTCTATATATCTATGTTAAGTATAAATTATTAATTATATTATTTAGTTTTATAGTTTCCTTATTTTGTTTTTTTTTGGAAGATAAGACATGTCCAATAGTGGGAGAGGTGTGTTAAAGTCACCCAGTATTATTGTATTGTGGTCTGTTTGTCTCTTGAAATTGAGAAGTTTTTTGTTTAATGTACATAGATGCTCCATTGTTTGGGGCATAAATATTTATAATTGTTATGTCCTGTTATATATACTTCCCTTAAGAAGTATGAAATGTCCTTCTTGTCTCATCTAATTAACTTTGGTATGAAGTCTACTTTATCTGAGACAAGAATGGAAACCCCTGCTTTTTTTGTAATCCATATGAGTGATAAGTTTTATCCCATTCTTTCACCTTAAGCTTATGGATCTTTGTCCATGAGGTGAGTCTCTTGAGGACAGCATATTGTTGGGTTTTACTTTTAGTCCCATCTGCCAATCTATGTCTTTTCATTGATGAGTTTAGGCCATTAACATTCAAAGTTATTATTGAGATATGATTTGTGATCCCTGTAATTTTATTTATTTTTTGGTTTTGATTTGTTTTAGTTTCTCCTTTTGGTTCCTTTAGTGTAGATCCTCCCTTTGCCGGTTTTTATTTTATTTTTTTTTCACTTCATGCTCATGGAATAGTTTTTCAAGGATGCTCTGTTGTGTAGGCTGTCTAGTTTTGAATTCTTTTTATTTTTGTCATGGAAGGTTTTCGTTTATATCCACAGAACTTAAAATTAAAATACTGCAATATTATATATATATATATATATATATATATATATATATATACACACTCAGTGGAATATTACTCAGCTTTAAAGAAGAGTGAAATTACATAATTTGCCAGTAAATGGATGGAGTTGGAGAATATACAGAAGAATATACATTATATGATTCAGCTTATATAAAATTTCTAGAAAAGACTAATTTGTAGACACAGAAGGCAGATTAATGATTGCCTGGAGCTGAACATGGGTTAGAGGACTGACTACAAACAGATTTGAAGGAGGTTTGTAAGATGATGGAACATCCTAAAACTGGATTTTAATAATGGCTGCCCAATCCTATAAATTTCCTGAAAATATTTGAATTGTACATATTTAATGAATTAATTTTATGGTATGTAAATTCTGTCCCAGTAAAGATATTTATACTTAAGCAAAATATCTGCCACATAGAAAAGCTCAGGAAACTTTTATCAGTGCTAATTATTTCAGTAATGGAACACAGGGACTGTTATCCCACAAGGAATTGATTAGAAGTGAAGATATGCATTCCATAAAGAAGGGAAATTATGTAATCGAGCATGGGCAGACACCCACCTCCTTCCATCCCCCAATTTTGTATTTCCTCCCTGCTTGTCACCATATGCAAAAGGCCAATAGATATTAACACTGTCCTACATGGAGTTCCACTAGAATCATGGATTAAAATCCGGGGTTCCTTAGGTTCTCTTTGGAAGCCCTGGGATGCCTTGAGAGTAAGCCTCTAGAGATGTCACAGATAGATTTAGCCTGGCCTGACTGAAGAGTATTTTACACTGTACATCCTTCCCTTCTCCTCAACAGTTTAATATTTCCAATAAAATCCATTCCCATGCTCCCTTACATCTTCTTAATGCTCTATACCACAGTCCTCCTTCTATAAATCCTACAGAGCCAGGAGATGAGAGATGGCTGAGGGGGTTGGGGTAAAATGGGGTTGGGCAGGTTAGGGTAGTGCAGGGTGACTCCTGTGCCAGGGTGTCAGAAACACTCAGTACATAAGGTTGTCTGTTGTTTATGATAACATAAATGGACATATTCTCAGGCTAATAGATACAATTCCATGTAAGTACCACTTAGGACCCAGGGTCAAGCAAATGAGACAAAACTGCTTAAGAAAAAGTGATAAAGTTGGAAGGGCCTTCGTTTCCATGACTTCCAAACATGGAGTGCAGCCCTGAGTCACTTTAGCTCTCTGGTTAACATTTAGCAGGAAGAAAATTAGGAAAGAGATGATGTGCATAATTGTACCACCTGAAGAGCTAGCACCAAAGAGGCAGAGCCAGGTGCCCAGCAGAGAAATGCAGTATTGATCTCTGTTTTTGAGCCTGCTCTCATAGCTACAGTGTCCTCTCTGTGCATTCTTCTTTCTCATCACTTATCAGAGAAAAGACAAACTTTAAGTGGTTTTGTAACTGAATAAAAATGAAGGGAAAAAAAAGAAACACTTAGTTAGCAATTGACTAAAAAATGGATACAAGATACAATGGACAGTAGAAACAGAAAGTGAAAGATAAAAGCAGACATAAGTAAATTAGAAAGCAGAAAATAATAGAATTGATAAGAAATCAAAGAGCTAGCTCTTTTAAAAGACCACTAAAGGCAAGGGGGTGGTGCACACCTGTAACCCCAGTGACTCAGGAGGCTGAGGCAGGATCAAAGCCAGTCTCAACGATTTAGTGAGTACCTAAGCAATTTAGCAAGGACCTAAGCAATTTAGCAAGGCCTTGTATTAAAATAAAAAATAAAAAGTGTGGTGAGCCGTTCCTGCGGACTGTGGTCGCCATTACATGATGGCGCTGGCTCCGTTGTGGTCTGTGAAGGACAACTCCATATCAAAGAGAGTTGGCGTGTTCCCAGCTCCTTATCAGAGAAAGTTGGCGTGTCATTTTCTAGCACCCTGTGAGAAGGGTACACGTGGCAGCTTTGCATTGGGGTTCGAGGTGCTTTATTAAGGCTGGGAGGGGCATCCAATTATTATTCCGGGTAGTAGAAGAATCATTAGAAGAATATCAAGGGCCTGAATAAACTGCTGAAAGAAGATTCCTGAGTCGCGTCTTCCTTGCGGGCAAGGGGGGTCGTGACAAAAAAGCACTGGGGATGTGGTGCAGTGGTTGAGTACTCCTGAGCTTATTCCCTGTTACCAAAACAAAACAAAAAAATACAAAACGAAAAAATAAAAGAGGCAAGCTTAGAGAAAGTTTACATGTGAAAAAAGAAAACATAAATAAATAATGCTAGAATTAAGAAGGGATTAGAAACAGAGAGAGGGAAGAAAACTAAAGTAGAAATCAGCCAGTGGCTTGAGAGGCTGAGGCAGAAAGATTTTGAGTTCAAAGCCAGCCTCAGCAATTTAGCAAGGCCCTAAGTAACTTCACAAGACCCTGTATCTAAATAAAATATTTTTTTAGAGAGAGGAGGGAGAGAGAGAGAGAGAGAGAGAGAGAGAGAGAGAGAGAGAGAGAGAGAGAGATTTTTTAAATATTTATTTATTTTTTAGTTCTTGGCGGACACAACATCTTTGTTGGTATGTGGTGCTGAGGATCGAACCCGGGCAGCACGCATGCCAGGCGAGAGCGCTACCGCTTGAGCCACATCCCCAGCCCCTCAAAATAAAATATTAAAAAGGGATGGGGATGTGGTTAAGTGCCCTGGGTTCAAACCCCAGTACCATGAAATAAAATAAAATAAAATAAAATAAAATAAAATAAAATAAAATAAAATAAAATATAGTAAAACAAAAACATACTTGTTTAAATTTATGAAAACCAAATAAGGCAAAGAAACCTGTTCAAGAAGAGAGAGAAAAAAATCTGATGAAACTAAAAGCCATGGAAAAAACTGATAAAGAACTCCCCACCACTTCTATGAGATAGAGGCTCAGATGTTTTGGAGATGGATGCACAAATTCAGTCACACATTAAGGTAAGAGTCACTTTCTATATAATTTAATTGGCTTAAGTCTATAAAAATGTTTAAATGTGTCCCAATTAATTTTACTAAGGATTTCAGTCCTGAAAATCAGGAACTGAGGAGAGAGAGAAGGAAAAACAAGGATGCTACTATAGTCCAGTAGATTCAGGGATAGAGTGGTGAGTTAAGTAGTGTCCCAACAATTGTGAATTTCTGAACCATGTTCAGGACAAGAGAAAAAAATATGAATATTAATAAGGGCACAAAGTTATCATAGGTCTACCTGTAAATTCAAAAGTGTCAGCTGAAAAATATTAATAGTGAGTGAACTCTGCAAGATAGTCAGTTACAAAACCCATAAAACTTCACAGGATGGCAAGGGCAGGGCAGAGGAAAGAGAACTCTGTCATAACCTGCAGTAATGATAAACAGCTTCAAATTAACTGGGTGAGATAATTGCTCGATATTTATTGAGTGAACTATAAAATATTACTGAAGAACATGAAAAACAGCTTCAACAAATGGCAAAAAGCAATAATTTCCTAATATTGTAAGGATGTCCATAATTACCAGAATAACATAAATGTAACATAATTCCAAGAAAAATCTAAACACAATTTTTAAGAAATGGACAAAAGGAATATTGAAGGCTCATGTAGAAGAATAAATGCTTAAGGATGGCCTGTTAGCCAATAAAAATTTCAAATAGCATAATAATAAAATGACAACTATTCAACAAATTATTAAAAGTTATTGCAGAATGATAGACATGTATAATTAGAAGAATAATCAACATAGAAATATAATTGAAATAACAAAAATATATCCAGCTGCAAACCGATGTACAATGTAAGACAAAGGTGCCAACTAAAATCAGGAGACAAAGAGAATATTTTCAATAAACGTTGTTCGACCACTAAGCTTAGTATTTCTAAGAAGTTTAGATCCCTGCATTGTATCTCATACTGACATGAATTTTCAGTGGAACCAAGATTTAAATAAAGAGAATGAAAAAAAAGAATGCCAAAAGAAAAATTGTATGATATATATACATATATATTTTTTTTCATTCAAACAAAAAGAGAATTTTAAAATAATGAAAGACTAACAACATAACTTTTTTAAGAATCTAAAAGACAAAGTTATAGAAAAAAGACAAAAGACAAATTTCTATAAAAGTTTTGCAGCTTTAATGAAAACAAGGCTTTCAATAGACACACTACTTGCAAATAAATAAGAGAAAAAACACTCGGTGGACAAAAGGAGAAAGAATACCAATAGGCAGTCCACACTGAGAAACAAATGACCAAGAAACATGGAAATTTTTATCAAAATAGTAATAGAAGAAATGCAAACTGAATTAGTGAAATGTTTTTTGAACTTAGAATATTGATGGTAGTATTCTCAGAGTGTGGAAAAAGGAATTTGTTTCCTACCAAAGTGAATGTAAATTAATAAAACCTTGGAGAACAATTTGATTAAATATACTATAAAAGTTAAAACATGGAAATGCCTTTGATTAAGAATTATAAAACTTTTAAAAACTTATTATTAAACTTATTAAAATGTCTCCATAGAAAATGATTATGCTGTGCACAAAGGTTTAGTGTACAAGATACTCATTTCATCCTTGCAGCTGGTTGGGAACAAAGGGAAACAATGTAAAAGTCAGCACAGTGTGATTGGCTCAGTGAAGCCCTGTTCAATGAAAGTATATGAGAGCACTAACCATCAGTCATTGAGATTGTTTGGTGACTGTGATGCACATTTGGAATGCAGTTGAGACATTGCACACACAATACAATATTCTGTACCACTCAAACACTGATGTAGATGAACATTTATATATATATATATATATGTAGTGTTAGGGAGAAAACGTACAAACTAGAATATACTGTATATGAGAAGATTCCATAATATCCATATGAGTAGTGATGGAAGAAATGTCTAGGATACACATTAAAGTGCTGAAAATGGTATATGTCTGGTAAAAATTTACATACACATATTTATTTATTTATCTATCTCCTGAACATATTTTCTAATAAGGATAGACCCCTCTTATCCAGCATTTTGAGGTCTGCTGTTTCAGTTAACTGAAGTTCCATTCAACTAAAGAGAGAGAGAGAGAGAGAGAGAGAGAGAGAGAGAGAGAGAGAGAACATTTGCATATATAGCATATTGCTGTAACTGTCATAATTTATTGTTAATTATTGCTGTTAATCTCTTAGTGTACCTAATTTACAAACTTTATCATAGGTATACATATATGCATAGAAAAATCAGTAAATAGAGGGTTCAGTGTGTTTTCAGGCATCCATAATTTCTTTCCCTCTCCTGGTTGCAGAATTGCAGCTAAATTCTGTTGCTTCCATTTTGTCATATCTACTTTCTGTTTTTTCTTTTTTTCTCCCAGGACTGCATTCTCTTCTTTGGGCTTAATATCCCAGGAATTAATTTATTGACACCAATTTATCAAATTAGTTTTCCAGAATGGCCAACATTAGTTGGTTTGAATATTCATTAAAACAACAAAAAAAGTTTCAGTAGCTTTTAACAGAAAATTTCGTAACTTTAGGCAATGTTTAGTTTTGGATGTTATTGATAGAGATATGCTTTCAGCATTTCTTATAGAAAATTTTGATTTTATATCAACTTCACTTCACACTTAACATTTTTGGGGTTTTATGAAGCTGGTTTTGTTGATTGTTTCCTTTAAAGTTTCTATTTATGGTCAATGCATATCAGAAATGAAGTACTGATAATGTGATTCATTACACTAGTATGTTTTGAGGAAATTAACTTTCTCATTTTTGAACTGTTGAACACATTTTTATGTCAAATGTTTATGCAAACTACTACTTATTCACGTTTTCCAAATGATCCTTGTTAGAGCCAAAATTTTCAGCATTTCTCAGGAAGGAATTGTTTCTGCTAATCATGATTTCTCTAATATGCTTTTAAACTTAATTGAGATTTCAGATATCTTTGGGATTTTTTGCATTAAAATTTGACTTGTTAAAACTGAATTACAACAAAATTCAATTTTAAACTTAATGAATTTAAATTTAAGCCTGAAAAAAACTAATGAAAGATCAGTAAAAAATTTACAATTCAAAGAACAGAAAAAGACATTCATGAGTATCAAAAGGAAATTTGAAGAAACTGAAGCAAATTTGTTTGACATAAAATGCTTATTATTTGGTTGGAAAATAGCACTTCACATAGAAAAAAATCAGCTTAGACTTATTTCTGCTTTGCCATCTCCCCCCCCCCAACCTTTGCAGTGCTAAAGGTTGAACCCAGGGCTTTGCATATGTCACTTTATACAAGATTCATTTGCTGGGTGGCATTATGAAGCTAAATTTGGTTAATAGTAAAACATACCTTACAATCAGACACTCGCAGCTGAATATTCTAATTAAGCTACTTGGTAACTTTGGCAAATTCAGTGTATTGGTAATTTGGCCAACTGAATTGATTTGCTGTAAGTTGGTCATGAAAAGAATTGGCTAAGAGCTAAGTACTTGAAACATTTTAATTTAATTCTTATAATGAACATATGTTCTCTATCATCCCTGTTTTACAGATGAGAAAATGAATGCTTTTGTTGGTTGGGTAATGTAAGATATTAAGTGAGGCTGTTTAAGCCAGAGCTGAAATTGTGTGCTTAACCTCAGAATTAGCTCTCTAGCACCCAACTAGGTTTCTGTTCCTGGTGGCCTTATAGAGCACAAACTATTCCAGCAGGCATCCATTCTTGAAGAAAGTCTTCCTGACTTCTGAGACCAGACTAGGTGTTTCTCTTCTGGGTTCCCAGTGAACTCCATTCATGTCTCCATTGTATCACATGCATTGCTTTGGAAGTGTCACCATGTGTTTCTGACTTACCCATGGTTTTGTGAGTTCCTGGAGAACATATGCACTGACTTTTTTTGTTGGTAGCCCTGGTACATGCCACAGGACCTTGGCACACAGTGGGTGCTCAGTGAGGGCATACTTGACAAAGGTGGATTTCAGAACGTATCCAGTCTTGTGTATTCATAGTTCCATGGCTCTCTGAATCATGTTTTCCTAACTTGGGTGCTGGGGCTGTACTACTGGGTTTGATTGGCATACCAGATAGCAAGACAGGTAGCAGTGGGAAGTGTTTTAAGATGGGAGTTTGAGTGCTAATAGATACCCTACTATTCAGGGTCACTCACAGGAAGGCAAAGGAGAATAAGGGAGGCCTGAGAACAGTACTTTCTATTTCTCTCTCTCCCTATCTAACCATTGTGTTTTTCAAAGTATCTTAATCAATCTGTAATCCCAGTTCCCACCCAAGATGAGAAAGTAACTTCAGGAAAGTGGAGGTATTTTTTGACTCATTCTCTAGTAAGTTTCCAGGGCTTAGGGCAATAGTTAGCACCAAGTTAGTCCTGATTAATAGCTGTTGAATAAATACTCAGTTAGGTTCCTCATTCCTATCACTAAAGCTTCTTTTAGTTTTAATGGTATGTGACCCAGGGCCTATTATGGGAACTTGACTCAAAGCATCTTATCAACCTGCCAGGCATATTAGAGAGAAAATGAGGATGAGGGGAAAAGGTATACTCAAACATTGTCCATGGGACTGCAAATTAGTACAAGCACTATGGAAAGCACTATGGATATTCCTCAAAGGAACCACCAAATGACCCAGTTAACTTACTTCTTGATATTTATCCAAAAGATATAAAATAAGCACACTATATGGATGCAGCCACATCAACATTTATAGCAACACAATTCACAAAACATAGTTATGGAACCAGCCCAGGTGCCTGTCAACACATAAATGAATGAAGAAAATGTGGTATATCTATGCAAGGGAGTTTAATTCAGCTATGAGTAAGAATGAAATGATGGCTTTTATTAGTAATTGAATGAATGGATGGAATTGGAAAACATCATGATAAGTGAAATAAGCCAGACTGAGAAATTCAAGGGACATGTTTTTCTTATATATGGAAGCTAGAGCATAATATGAAAAAAAACTTAAAAAGAAGAGTGGATCCCAGAAAAATAGAGAGATCAATGGTGTAGAGAAGGAGGGAGAAGGCCCAGACAAAGAGAATAATGGTGAAATGAAATTGATCAAATTATGCTATGAATACCTACAAATATACCACAGTGAAGTCCACCTTTGGGTATAGCTATACAGCACTGATTTAAAAAGAAGCAATAAGTAAAGAGAAGGAAGACCAGCAGAGTAGAGAAAGGAGAACAGGTATGGGAGTAGGGGAAGGAAAAAAAGAAGTACTGGGGAATGAAATGGGGAAATTATATTTCATGTATATATGATTATATATCTATTATATAAACTATAATGCACAAATAAAAACATTAAAAAACAGTTTGACACTCTCTCCTAAAGCTGAATGTAACCCTTAACCTAATTTCACTCTTAGATTGCACATGGATAAGATTGAATAGATGTAAGAATGTTCATAAAAGCACAGTTCATAATATCAATAACCTATGAGTAACCCAGACAACCAGAAAAGGAAGTGTTGCTGAATAAATTCTGATATATTCATATAATAAAATATTATAGAAAATCTAAACCAAATGCCTGCCACATGCATCACCAGTGTGGATCTTACCAATATAAGTAAGGCCTACAATTACACATTCTTTTTTAAAGTTAAAACAACATGTATGCATATACATACTTTTTAAAATATGTATAACACAAAGAAGATTGTATTTATTATTTATTTATTTATTTATTTTTGTGGTGCTGAGGATTGAACCCAGGGCCTTGTACATGTGAGGCAAGCACTCTACCAACTGAGCTGTATTCCCAGCCCCCACAAAGAAGATTTGATAAGATCCTTTGGAAAAGAATTCCAGAGAATATTAATCACATAACTCGGGATGAGGGTTCACTTTGTCTTGGGAGAAGGAGGAAAATGAGATGAATGTGGATCAATAAGGTTGTCGTATGTTTTAATTTCTTGTCAAGATCCTACAATTTTTTTGGCAGTGGGGGGAGGGGGAGTTTCAGGAGTTTTTCCTTCACTGAAAATAACAAAGAAGGTCATTGCATAGATCAATGCATGCTTTGTGGACCACATAGTATGAGGGCCCCAATTATAAAAGCATCTATTTTGCTGGGGATGTGGCTCAAGAGGTAGCGTGCTTACCTGGCATGCGTGCAGCCCAGGTTCGATCCTCAGCACCACATACAAACAAAGATGTTGTGTTTGTCAAAAACTAAAAAATAAATATTAAAAAATTCTCTCTCTCTCTCTCTCTCTCTCTCTCTCTCTCTCTCTCTCTCTCTCTTTTAAAAAAAGCAACTATTTTAAACAGAAGACAGATTTGAAGATTAGGGAAATAAGGTTATTATAAGAAACACAGGAGGTTTGAGTCTGGACCACAGATTAATAATTCAATTCAAAGGGCCAAATAGAAGGTTCAGAGCTAGTGCTAAAAAGACCCATTATGAAACTTATCTCCACCACACCTTTCAGGAGTACATCACAAAAGACCCACCTGAAAAAATGTATTTTCTTTTTGTAAATATTCTCTTCCATTTTCCAGATCGCACATGAACCTAGCTCAGTAAAACCAGGGAGTGACTTGGAGATCTCCAGCAATGGAGGGCATGGATTCCTTGCTTTTCCCAACTGAACTCTCCTGTCTGCTTCAAAGACTCCTCTCCTGTTCTCTTCTTCCTACAAGGTATTAAATGTGAAATAAGGTCTTGCTTGGCACATTGTCACAAAGTATCCTTTTGCAACTTCTGTAACCCATGCTTACAGCACCACAGAGCTCTGTAATGCATATTGGAGTGCTGGGAACACAGGATACTTCCAGGCAACGAGTTATTTGTTTGCTGCAGTCTGGCTGGGCACAAATCACCAGCCACTCAAGCAGGAACAAACTTTATTTCTGAACTCCACCAGCACACTCCACACACGCTCCCTGGAAACTCTCCAGAATGCCACCCATGTGGTTCCTCCAGGAATGCCACACACCAACACACACACACACACACACACACACACACACACACACACACACCACTGATTGAGCAATTAGAAGACTAACAAAGCCCTCCTACATAGATGGCCCCCTTGTTAAATGATAAACTCTCCAGTTGGCTAGGATGCAAACCTTGAATTTCTTTGCCAAAAGACAGCAGCAAGGTCTAATGCTGGTCATATTAGAATCCAAAGGGAAAAGGGGAAAATGAAAGACATAATTAAGTCTTTTGGGATAAGTTAACCATCAAAATTAAAGAAATACAGACCTTTCCCATAAAGTTAGCCATCAAAAGCAGATATTCACAAGAGTATACCTCTAGAAAGAGGAAAGAAAAAGTCCCTTTTCCTGTCTCTTATGGGCATTTTATCCAAAAGGAGAAAAATCCCACATACTTTTCAGGAACTCATAGGACATTCATGCGTAGACACATGTTCATATTTTTCTAATTGAGATTATTTATATTAAAAGAAGCCTGAACCTTCCCTGTGCTGGTGACTACTCATTCTTTGAGTGACTCTACTTGCCAAACTACTTCATTTTTGTTGTTTTGTTTTCCATCTAGGTCCTGTGTTCATTTTCCCTTAAATTAATATGCTTGATAGTAAGCGGGTCTCCAACCGTGAAGTCATTTCTCATGTGCATGTTTTGCAGGCACTGCTGATAGCCAGCTCTTAAGTGCAGTCATGCTGTCGACTTGACCCAACTTGCCTCCACTGAAACACGAGGACACAAACAGCCACACTATGGCTGCCTGAGGTGGGGTGGGGCAGAGTTCACAGAAGATGCTTCTCTTTCCTTGGCTACCTAACATTTCTCCTGACCACTTGGAATTGGTTGTCAACCTAGGATTCACCCCTTCCTGCTGCTACAATTCCCTTTGAAGAGTGGGGTGTTGTGTGAAAAAATAAGTAACACACTTACCAACACATGTTCTAGGAAACTGGGATCAGTGTTTGATGATACAACATCAGGATCCCTGCAGGCTGGTGTCTTTTACGGGTTTGCATCCACACACAATAGAACAAGGGTATGGATGGAAAAAGGAGAGCTACCTGGAGCTTAAGATACAGCACACTGAAGATGGGTTGTGGCTAGGTGTTTTTACCTCTACTAATCTGGAAATTGTATTATTATTTCTTCTTCTTCTTCTCTCCACAATTATCTGAAGCAGACACATTAACACCACATTGAAGAAGCAGCTCAACTATTTGTGTTAATTTGTTTTCCACAGCAAACATGAGGGCTGCTCTAAAATAAGAGAGATAACTTCAAACTTAGGCATTTTTATAAATTTAGTTTAAAAAGTCATTGTATTACATTTTACCAATTTGATATCCAGCTTTACATACAGTAACAGACATATACATCTTGTAAGATCAAATCTTTATCTTTGTAAATCATTTGGAAGTCTAAAAGAAAAACAAACAAATGAAAAAAGAAATCACTTGTCCCAAAAGAGGAGTTACAAACTTAAAATCTTTCAATGAATAGTAACTATTATGACGTCATTCATTTGGAGTTGGCAAAGATTTCAATGAATAAAGCTCTGTTTTCTTCCTAGGGTTATGTAATATATTGTAACTCACAGTCAGCTAAAGGTCAAGAAATAAAAAAGCTATTTGCAGGTGTAACATAATAACAGTAGCACTGGTGATAATAGTCATTGTTGCTTCAGTCATTCTCTCTGAGAAGCATTTGCCAGGCACTGAAATCAATGCTATGTGTATAATATTGCAACCAGCCTTCAAGCATATGTTATCCTGTTTTTAATTAGAAATGTATAATATTTGTCAAGAGCAATTAACCCTCATATAGGAAAAATATGAAATCAATATTATACAAATTAAGTAATTTAAAGCAAATAGACAAAGGACAAAATAATTTTCATTTATTTATGTTCAACACAGCATTTACAAAAGAAAACTATATCAGGAGAAGATAAAATATTACAGAAAGTTTAAAAAGATAAATAGACCACTAGCCATGCTAACAAAGAGAAGAAGAGAGAGAACCCAAATTACTAGCTTATGGGATGAAAAAGGCAATATCACAAAAGACACTTCAGAAATACAGAAGATAATTAGAAATTATTTTGAAACCCTATACTCTAATAAAATAGAAGATAGTGAAGGCATCGATAAATTCCTTAAGGCATATGAGCTGCCCAGATTGAGTCAGGATGATATAAACAACCTAAAAAGACCAATATCAAGTGAGGAAATAGAAAAAGCCATCAAAAGACTACCAACCAAGAAAAGCTCAGGACCAGACGGATACACAGCAGAGTTTTACAAGAACTTTAAAGAAGAACTAATACCAATACTCTGCAATCTATTTCAGGAGATAGAAAAAGAGGGAGTACTTCCAAATACATTCTATGAGGCCAACATCACCCTGATTCCCAAACCAGATAAAGACACCTCAAGGAAAGAAAACTTCAGACCAATATCCCTAATGAATTTAGATGCAAAAATCCTCAATAAACTTCTGGCAAATTGGATACAAAAACATATCAAAAAGATAGTGCACCATGACCAAGTGGGATTCATCACTGGGATACAAGGCTGGTTCAGTATACGGAAATTAATAAATGTAATTCACCACATCAATAGACTTACAGATAAGAACCATATGATCAACTCAATAGATGCTAAAAAGCATTTGACAAAATACAGCATCCCTTTATGTTCAAAACACTAGAAAAATTAGGGATTCCAGGAAATTACCTCAAAATGATAAAAGCTATATTCAATAAGCCTCAGGCCAACATCTTTCTCAATGGAGAAAAATTGAAGACATTCCCTTTAAAATCTGGAACAAGACAGAGATTCCCTCTCTCACCACTTCTATTCAACATAGTTCTTGAAACACTAGCCAGAGCAATTAGACAGATGAAAGACATTAAAGGCATAAATATAGGAAAAGAAGAACTTAAATTAGCACTATTTGCCAATGACATGATCCTATACCTAGCAGACCCAAAAAAATTCAACCAAAAACTTCTAGAAATAGTAAATGAATCTAGCAAAGTTCAGGATATAAAATCAATACCAATAAATCAAAGGCATTCCTGTATATCAGTGACAAATTCTCTGAAATGGAAATGAGGACAACTACTCCATTCACAATATCCTCAAAAAAAAAAAATACCTGGAAATCAACTTAACAAAAGAGGTGAAGGAGCTATACAATGAAAACTACAGAACCTGAAAGATAGAAATAGAAGACCTTAGAAGATGGAAGGATTTACCTTGCTCTTGGATTGGTAGAATTAATATTATTAGGATGGCCATGTTACCCAAAGCACTTTAGAGATTCAATGCAATTCCCATCAAAATCCCAATGACATTCTTGCAGAAATGGAAAAAGCAATCATGAAATTCATCTGGAAAAACAAGAGACCCAGAATAGCTAAAGTATTTCTAATCAGGAAGAGTGAAATTGGTGGTATCACGATTCCAGATTTTAAACTATACTATAGAGCAATAGTAACAAAAACTGCATAGTACTGGCACCAAAACAGGCTTGTAGACCAAGGGTGCAAAATAGAGGACACAGAGACAAATCCACAAAATTAAAACTACCTTATATAAGACAAAGGTGCTAAAACCATGCAATGGAGAAAGAATAGCATCTTCAACAATGGTGCTGGGAGAACTGGAAATCCATATGCAACAAAATGAAATTGAATCCCTTTCTCTCACCATGCACAAAAGTCAACTCAAAATGGATCAAGGAGCTAGGAATCAGACCAGAGACTCTGCATGTAAAAGAAGATAAAGTTGGCCCTAATCTTCATCACATGGGGGCAGGCCCCAAATGTCTTAATAAGACACCTGTAGCACAAGAGTTTAAACCAAGAATCAACAAATGGGAAAAAATCAAACTAAACAGTTTTTTCTCAGCAAGAGAAATAATATCTGAGGTGAATAGGGAGCCTACATCCTGGGAACAAATTTTTACCCCCCAAACATCAGATAGAGCTCTAATCTCAAAGAACTAAAAAAGTTAAACAACAAAAAAAGCAAATAACCCAATCAACAAATGGGACAAGGACTTGAAAAGAAACTTCTCAGAAGAGGACACACAATCAATCAACAAGTACATAAAAAATGCTAATTATCTTTAGCAATCAGAGAAATGCAAATTAAAACTACTCTAAGATACCATCTCACTCCAATAAGAATGGCAGCCATTATGAAGTCAAACAACAATAAGCGCTGTCGAGGTTGCGGGGGAAAAAAGTACACTCATACCTTGCTGGTGTGACTGAAAATTGGTGCAGCCAATTTGGAAAGCAGTATGGCGATTCCTTAGAAAGCTGGGAATGGAACCACTATTTGGCCCAGCTATTCCCCTTCTGGGGCTAGAGCAAAAAGACCTAAAAAGAGCATACTACAGGACACAGCCACATCAATGTTTATAGCAGCACAATTCACAATAGCTAGAATGTGGAACCAACCTAGATGCCCTTCAATAGACGAATGGATTAAAAAAATATGGCATTTATACACAATGGAATATTACTCAGCACTAAAAAATAACAAGATCATGGCATTTGCAGGAAAATTGATGGCATTATAGCAGACTATGCTAAGTGAAGTGAGTCAATCCCTGAAAAACAAATGCCAAATGTCTACTATGATATAAGGGGGATTACTCAAAATGGGATAGGGAGGAAGAGCATGAGAAGAAGACTACCACTAAATAGGAAATAAAGGTGGGAGGGAAAAAGAGGTAGAAGGAAAGTTGCACGGAAGATGGAAGGAGAAGCACATTGTTATACAAAATACATATATGATGTTCTAATGAGAAAAAGAAAAAAAGTGTGTCACATTGGATTGGATACACTGAAAGGATGGGAGAGGAGGGGAGGTGTAAGGAGGATAGGAAGGGCAGCAGAATAAAATAGACAATATGATTGATGTATGTACACTCCATGTATGTATTATATGTAAAAATACATTCTGCTGTCATGTATGACTAAAAAAAATTAAAAAAATAAAGTAAAAAAATGACAGTACAATGATATAAAATAACAGTTCTTATTTAACCAGTTGTTTAATTTTTATGGTTGCTGGTCTATAAAGAAAATAAAACTTAACCAAAACAAAAACACTCCATTTACAATCTCCTCAAAAAAAAAAAATACTTGGGAATCAACCTAACAAAAGAGGTGAAAGATTTATACAATGAAAACTACAGAACCCTAAAGAGAGAAGTAGAAGAAGATCTTAGAAGATGGAAAAATATACCATGTTCATGGATAGGCAGAACTAACATTATCAAAATGGTGATATTACCAAAAGTTCTCTATAGGTTTAATGCAATGCCAATCAAAATCCCAACAGCATTTCTTGTAGAAATAGATAAAGCAATCATGAAATTCATATGGAAAAATAAAAGACCCAGAATAGCAAAAGCAATTCTAAGCAGGAAGTGTGAATCAGGCCGTATAGCGATACTAGATTTCAAACTATATTACAGAGCAATAGTGACAAAAACAGCATGGTACTGGTACCAAAGCAGGCGGGTGGACCAGTGGTATAGAATAGAGGACACAGAGACTAATCCACAAAGTTACAACTATCTTATATTTGATAAAGGGGCTAAAAGCATGCAATGGAGGAAGGATAGCATCTTCAACAAATGGTGTCGGTAAAACTGGAAATTCATATGCAACAAAATGAAACTGAATCCCTTTCTCTCGCCATGCACAAAAGTTAACTCAAAATGGATCAAGGAGCTTGATATCAAATCAGAGACTCTGCGTCTGATAGAAGAAAAAGTTGGCTCCAATCTACATATTGTGGGGTCGGGCTCCAAATTCCTTAATAGGACACCCATAGCACAAGAGTTAATAACAAGAATCAACAAATGAGACTTACTTAAACTAAAAAGTTTTTTCTCAGCAAGAGAAACAATAAGAGAGGTAAATAGGGAGCCTACATCCTGGGAACAAATTTTTACTCCTCACAGTTCAGATAAAGCCCTAATATCCAGAGTATACAAAGAACTCAAAAAATTAGACAATAAGATAACAAATAACCCAATCAACAAATGGGCCCAGGACCTGAACAGACACTCCTAAGAGGAGGATATACAATCAATCAACAAGTACATGAAAAAATGCTCACCACCTCTAGCAGTCAGAGAAATGCAAATCAAAACCACCCTAAGATACCATCTCACTCCAGTACGATTGGCAGCCACTATGAAGTCAAACAACAACAAGTGCTGGCGAGGATGTGGAGAAAAGGGTACACTTGTACATTGCTGGTGGGACTGAAAATTGGTGAGGCCAATTTGGAAAGCAGTATGGAGATTCCTGGGAAAGCTGGGAATGGAACCACCGTTTGACCCTGCTATTGCCCTTCTCGGACTATTCCCTGAAGACCTTAAAAGAGCATGCTACAGGGATACTGCCACATCGATGTTCATAGCAGCACAATTCACAATATCTAGACTGTGGAACCAACCCAGATGCCCTTCAATAGATGAATGGATAAAAAAAAATGTGGCATTTATACACCATGGAATATTATGCAGCACTTAAAAATGACAAAATCATGGAATTTGCAGGGAAATGGATGGCACTAGAGCAGATTATGCTTAGTGAAGCTAGCCAATCCCTAAAAAACAAATACCAAATGTCTTCTTTGATATAATGATAGCAACTATGAACAGAGCAGGGAGGAGGAACAGAAAGAAAAGATTAACATTAAACAGAGACATGAGATGGGAGGGAAAGGGAGAGAAAAGGGAAATTGCATGGAAATGAAGGGACTTTCTCATTGTTATACAAAATTACATATAAGAGGTTGTGAGGGGAATGGGAAAATAAACAAGGAGAGAAATTAATTACAGTAGATGGGGTAGAGAGAGAAGATGTGAGGGAAGGGGAGGGGGGATAGTAGGTGATAGGAAAAGTAGTATAATACAACAATTACTAATAGGGCATTATGTAAAATTGTTGATGTGTAACCGACATGATTCTGCAATCTGCATTTGGGGTAAAAATTGGGAGTTCATAACCCACTTCAATCTAATGTATGAAATATGATATGGCAAGAGCTTTGTAATGTTGTGAACAACCAATAAAAAATAAATGTAAAATGCAAATAAGATAAAAATTAAAAAAGAAAGAAAAATAAAATAAAAGAGACCTAAAAAAAAAACAATGTTATGGGTGAACTTAAAAAAAAGAAAAGTCATTAAACCAGCTTTAAAAAGAAAGAAAGAAAGAAAGAAAGAAAGAAAGAAAGAAAGAAAGAAAGAAAGAAAGAAAGAAAGAAGTGTATCATGATAGTTTTCTTCTTTAGAAATAATTCAAATGACCTTCCTAGAAAGAGTCAGCAGGTCTGGGGATATAGCATGCAGAAGGCCTTGGAGTTTAAAGCCCAATACTGCAAGAAAAGAAAAGGGAGGGAAGGGAGAAAAAAGAAGGAAGGGAGGGAAGAAGGGAGGAAGTAAAGAAGGAAGAAAAAAAGGAAAAAATGAAGAAAGGAGGGAGGAAGAAAGGAAGGAAGAAAAAAGGGAGAGAACAAAAGCAGAAAAAGCAATGGGTCATTAAAGCAAAAGGGCAAGCAGTACAAATATAAATATATGACATAAAATCTGTTGAGACAGTTTAGAAAGCTTTAGAATTTGCATGACATCAAACTGAGTGGTATTATTACTGTATAGAAACTTAAGAAGCTCCACCTTGGCCTGGCCTAAATCAAACTCAGGGATGGGAGGCATAGAGAGGACTCCTGTCTGGCTGGAGTGGAAGTGACCTGAACCCGTGACACTTCAGGATGCACTGGTTAGGGAAGAAATGGGCCAAGACTCCCCTGATGGGCACTTGAGCACCACAAGGCTCCTGGGAGTCCTTCCCCCCAGCTCCCCACCTTCACAACCCCCCCTTGCAGGGGTTTTCAGTGGTCTGTTCCGTTGCCTGATGCAGGTTTGAGTTCCTCACCAAACACCTGAGTGTTCACAGCCTATGTTGGCCTGCCTGGGCAGGCTGTGATTGTCGTGGCAAGAGCCAAAGCCAACTTAGCTTGATGGAGGCACCAAGGACTGCCCTACAGCCATATTAGTGGGTGGTCCTGGAAGAAGTAGGCAGGGTTTGGGCAGCATTGTCTGAAGACATGAAGCCAGGCCCTAATCCTTATGATGTTCCTTGGGAGTTGGTGATGTGTAGAGCTATTGGATGTTTTGCTCTTCTCTTGTTTTTGTGGAGAAGTTTTCAGTGTGTTAGAAGCAGGCTTTATGTGGGAAGAGAAAAACAGCTGGCTTTAAAACTTTCCAGAAGAATTGAAGAAAAATGTGAACTACTTGAGAAAGTTAGCCTTGTTCAAAAAGAGCTTGAAGGCTTAGAGTCAACTTTAAAGGGCAGCAATTCTGAGAAGGGTCTAAGAGACGTCCCAAATTTGGAGGCAACCTATGAAAAGCTGCATAGGTCCAAACTGAGCCATGGGGATGAAAGACTCTTTCTAGAAAAAGAGCTAAAAGAACAAAAGGCCAAACATTGTAAACAGGACGAAATCATGGCAGATATATCGAGAAGGATAAAGTCCTTTGAAGGTGAATCAGAATCAGTCAGATCACAAATAGCTGAAACTAAAACAAACTTGAGACTGCTTCAAATGAGTGAGGAAGGACTTCAGCTGGCAATGAAGGAAGCCTTGGATGAACGTTCCCAGCTTCAGCAAAGTCAGAAACCCATCTTACAAGGAGACGCTGAAGCATGGAGGGAACAAGGACATGTCCAATGTAAAGAGAGCACCACATTGGAAGACTCTCAATTCTATGCAAAACAAGTTCAAACTGATAAAGAAAATCACATGGAGTCTCTTACTGAAGGCTTGCTGAAGATGAAAGATAGGTCTTCTCCAACCAAGGAAGCCCAAACAGACATTGGGAATTTGGAATGGGGAATGACGAGTGAATCAGGAATTGGTGCTCACTTGGATGATGAGCCCAAAGGAGCTTTGAAGAAACTGGTTGATGGTGCTAAGCTAAAGGCCTCCTTAGAAACATTAGAAGGACAAAGATATCAAACTTGTGCTTTATTATCTGAAGTAGAGAAAACAAAGGAAGACCTTAGAGAACAGATTAGAAGTCTGAAGACTGAACAGGCAACCTTGTTATCAGAAAATACATGGCTTGAAGGTGAGAATGAGAACCTTCAGCAGAAATTTAAAGTCATGATGGAATTCTATCAAGAAAATATGATGAAACTCCATGGGAAACTCAGAGTAGAGGAAAATTACCGGGTGGGGCAAGAGGAGAAACTTTCCAAGGTCTAAGAAGAGATGGGCCATACAAGAGAAGAGCTGGAGACCTACAGAAAGCGAGCCAAATATCTTCAAGAAGAATTGGAGAGAACCATTCAGTCCTGTCAGGGGAAGATTATTTACTGTGAGAAAAAAGCACATGAGAGTGAGTTGGCGGCTTGGATTGCTGAAAGAAACCTCCATTATTTCATGAAACAAAACGCTCGCAACAGAAAAAAGTTAACTGAAAGGGAGCTTCAATTTGAACTTGTAGAGGAAGATCCCTGTGCACTTGGTGTTTCAAATGCAGCATTGGGCTGAAAGCATTCCCCCAACGGTCCCTCACCATTGGGTCCTCCTTGGCAAGGTGGATGTTATTCGAATTATGGTAGACCATCGCGACCAGCAGAACTCAGAGGTTCTAATCTGCCTTCTTTGGATAAAGAGGATGGGCCTATGTCTTCAGAAAGTCAATCCAGTAGAAAGGAGACCAAAATCAATCTTGATGATTCCAATGTCCCCGAATCATCTCTCCCTGCTGAAAACCAAGCAGCTGGCTCTGGCTCATTGTTGGCACCTTTTCCTCCAGTCAGAGGTGAATTGTTTCCTGTGGACCCGAGGAGTCAGTTCATGAGAAGAGGACCATTTTCCCCTCCGCCTCCTCAAGGAAACAGGTATGGGGCACCTCGAGATTATTTTCCACCGGGCCCACCACCCCCTCCATTTTTTGCAATGCCAGATGTCTATGAATGGAGGTATATTCCTCATGACCTTACCTCAAGAGCTGGATTTCCTCCCCCCACCCCTGTATTCTGAAAGTAGAAGTGAGTGCCCTTCAGGCTTTATTCCACCTTCAGGTGAGCCTGCTACTGAACATCAACAAGAAACCTGATGTTTTTGGTCTCTCTTCAAAAGTAATTTGACTTACCTCTCATTTTTAGTTTTTAAGTAATTGCTTTTACTTAAGTAAGTGATTATACTTTTGCTCCGACTGAAGCTAAATAAAACTATAATTCTTAGGATAGTATTTTGGAAATAAAGATGGTTTAAATATGATACTATGAGTAAATTATTTCCATTCTATTTTACTCTAAAGATTACAGCATTGAATTTGATTAATCCACTATTCTATAAACAACAATGGGATTTTCATGTATGTCATCTAGCCTTTGGGGATATTTTAAATGCCCAACAAATTCAGTCCCTTTATACAAAGAAGTGTATTTACTATGATTGTAGCAAATGTGAAAGGAACTTTATGCTTAATGAAAGATTTTCATTGATTTTCAGTCTTGTGGGGCATGTCAACTAGTTTTCCCAGAAAACAATAACTAGAGCATATTAAGAGTAAGCCAGAAAACACTACTAAACATGTCATGGAAGTAGGAGATCTCAAATACAAAGAAAGTTGCAGTTCTCAGGAAACATTTTGGAATTGGAAACCACAATTTAAACTCACTCTGTTCCCATTTTCCCTGAGTCATCTTGATGACTTCTTCTTCTTCTTCCTCCCTTCTCCTCCTCCTCCTCCTCCTCCTCCTCCTCCTCCTCCTCCTTCTCCTTCTCCTTGTTCTTCTTCTTCCTATTTTTTTTGTGTTCTTCATCTTTGAGTTCCCTTCTATTGTACTCTAAAGTGTACAGCATTGAATTTGATTAATCCATGATTCCATAAACAACAATGAGATTTTCAGTTATGACATATAGTTTATTGGGATATTTTAAATGCCCAACAAAGATAGTCCCTTTATACAAAGAAGTGTATTTACTATGATTGTAGCAAATGTGAAAGGAACTTTTGCTTAATGAAAGATTTTCATTGATTTACAGTCTTGTGGGGCATGTCAGCTGGTTTTTCCTTAAAAGAATAACTACAGCATATTAAGATTAATCCAAAAAACACTATTAAACATGTCATAAAAGTAGGAGATCTGAAATATTTTAAAAAGTGCAGTTCTGAAGAAACATTTTGGAATTGGAAACCAAAATTTAAACTCACTCTATTGTCATTTTCCCTGAGTCATCATTGACTACTACTACTACTACTACTACTTCTTCTTCTTCTTCTTCTTCTTCTTCTTCTTCTTCTTCTTCTTCTTCTTCTTCTTCTTCTTCTTCTTCTTCTTCTTCTTTCTTCTTCTTCTTCTTCTTTCTTCTTCTTTCTTCTTCTTCTTCTTCTTCTTCTTCTTCTTCTTCTTCTTCTTCTTCTTCTTCTTCTTCTTCTTCCTCTTCCTCCTCCTCCTCCTCCTCCTCCTCCTCCTCCTCCTCCTCTTCTTCTTCTTCTTCTTCTTCTTCTTCTTCTTCTTCTTCTTCTTCTTCTTCTTCTTCTTCTTCTTCCTATTCTTCTTCGTGTTCTTCATCTTTGAGTTCTTCTTCTACCTTTAATAAATTAATCACTCAATTAATTAATTAATTTTTATGTGATTCTGAGGATCCTACTCAGTATCTTGCATATGCTAAGTGAGTGAGTGCTGTGCCACTGACCCAACACCCCATTCCCTGTCTTTTATATTTTATGCCCATTTTCATGAAATTCAGAATTGCATTAAGGCATTAAAAATATTGAGCCCAAAAATGAAATTAGAATGTACAGTATGTACTTATAGGCAATTACCTAAATGATAGATGCCTGCCTGCTAGTGTAAGAATCAAAATTTCCACAACTAAAGGACAATCTTTGTTCCGACATTTGAGCTGTCATAAGTAAAGTATACTATTTCCTTCATTATTTATGAGGACACATATAGCACCAATGAATGAATCTAGTAGGTATACCAGTAAGTTGAAATAACCACTAACAATCACCAAAAAAAGGAATTGAGTATATCTCCATTCTCAAAGAAAAACATGGATAACCAACAACAATTAGACCTAAATTATTTCTGAATGTTCTATTCATGATGGGAATTCTTTCATTCTATAGTGGTCTTCTCAAAGGCCTGAAATATATTCTAGTCCTTGCTAGCATCTGCTCTTCCACAATAGAGGACTTGGGAACAATAGAATTTGACTGAAACACAGTAGATTCATATATTGAGGGATATCAATATTTCTCAAAAATGCTGTGGACACCGGAGTACTGATATTTGTTAAAAGAATCCTGTTTACAGTTTGTGAAGTAGAAGACTCTGAATCATTGTTTTTAGTAATTACCAAGACCACATGGTTCTAGGCTTGGTACTTTACAAAAGGGAAATGTTAGAAAAGTTTATGGAGATGAAAGTTTCTCTAGCTTTCATATTATTTTTAAGAATAGGAATCTTTTAAAAGTATAGGATTTAATACTCTTTAAGAGGTTATACTTAACTTCAGTTTTTAAAATTAAAATAGTATAGAACTTTTCACCCTCCACATTAATACAACATGTAAAACTCTGGCTAGAATATTAAATAATGATTATCATGTAGGGAGTATAAATAGGCATTGCACTTGTTGTCTGTGTCTTACAAAATATGATGGTGCCTATGATCCAGAATACTCCACTTTTGAATCCAAAACCCAGAGCACATTGAAGTGTACAATACAAAATAAGTTTTTTAATACCCCATAAACTTTTTGACTGAGTTTTACCATAGAAGGTATAGTGAATATTCACCTATTAGAGCCTAGTAATATATATTCATGAAAATTAAATAACATTTACTCTGACACCTTTTACTACATTTTCTTCTCTTTTCAAATGTAGATTGCATACTACTTAATTTATGTTATTAACTGGTGTTTGGAAAAAAACTAGCAATATGAAACACTAGCAATATGAAACACTAGCAATATGTTCATCATGGCAACTATATGTCTCTTCACTATGGTATTGCTTAATGGGAAGGGGGGAGGGCTGAATATAACTTAAAAGTCCCTTAGTATGTAGAAAATATAATGTGAATTACAATTCAGTTACCAGTTTGAACTTGATCTGGGTAGCAGGGATAAATCTCTCTGCAATAGGCATGCTTCTGAAAAATAGAATGTAGAGCTACAAAAGTGTAGAGAGCCACAAACAAGTCAAGATGGCGCCTGGCAATTTGCTAAGAGGAGTGGTTTGAGGTAATGCCAGCAAGTCTCTAAGATGATGTTGATTGAGTTAAGCTGTGTTTAATTGTTAAAATGATGAGGATTGCTGTATCTGGATGATGTTAATTGAAACAAGCTGTGTATAATTACTTAAGTGTATATATACCTCTACTCTCCTACAATAAAGCGGCTCCTGCTGTATCAACCTTCACAAGTTGCCTGTCACTCCTCCCGGCTATTTTGCCCAGCCAGCCGGACTATGGCAGATGGTGGCCTGTACAGGGAGCCCCGGGATACTCGGGGGAGAGTGACAAGGAAAAGCTGCCCACCCCTAAATATAGATAGGACAGGAGCAAATCTGCTCATCTCTAGCAGACAGGGCGAGAGGAAGTATGGCCATTTTTTAAAAATGAAGAAGATTGATAAAATATATTTGTATCTTGTTTTGTCTTTGTCTTTGTTATGGAAATATGGAAGGGGTGTTAGGTAAATTGCTGAGAAAAGGAGGCACCCAGTGAAATCAAGAACAGTTAAGACATATATTGATAAAAGACTAGGAACTCTAGTCAGAGGAAGAAAGAAAGTTTAGAGGAGGAAGGATTATCAGGAAAGGAATTACAACAGGAGGCTCCTATAAATCTCTTTTCATCAACAGAGGGTGCATGAAGCATGTTGGCTGCTGTGGGCGTGAGCCGGTAGTGGATGCAGTGGGGACCTTCCAGCTGGCGGCTCTTTCTCGCCCCCCCACCATTGGACTGCACGAGGATGCTGCAGCTGTGGAGGCCGGGCCACAGGGCCCCTGAAGTTTGGTCATTTCCAATGCCAATAACTACAATGGTTCTCTCCTACCTGGAAGCTAATGAGTAATGAGCACCATTAAGGCCTATTTCTTTTTTTTTAATTATTTATTATTTATTTATTTATTTTTAGTCATACATGACAGCAGAATGAATTTTGACATATAATACATACATGGAATATTCATACATCAATCATATTGTCAATTCTTTTCTGCTGCCTTTTTTATCCTCCTTACTCTTCCCTCCTCTCCAATCCTTTCTCTCTATCCAATCTAATGTGACACACTTTTTTTTTCTTTTCTCATTACAACATCATATATGTATTCCGTAAATAGTGAGGTTCTCCTTCCATCTTCCCTGCAACTGCCCTTCTCCCTCTTTTTCCCTCCCACCTCTCTTCCCTATTTAGTGGTAGTCTTCTTCTAAAACCATTCAATGGAGAAACGATAGCATCTTCAGCAAATGGTGCTGGGAGAACTGGAAACCCAATGCAAAAAAATGAAATTGAATCCCTTTCTCTCACTATGCACAAAAGTCAACTCAAAATGGATCAAGGTGCTAGGAATTAGACCAGAGACTCTGCATCTAATAGAAGATAAAGTTGGCCCTAATCTTCATCACATGGGGGCAGGCCCCATATTTCTTAATAAGACACCTGTAGCACAAGAGTTAAAACCAAGAATCAACAAATGGGACAAATTCAAATTAAAAAGTTTTTTCTCAGCAAGAGAAATAATATGTGAGGTAAATAGGGAGCCTACATACTGGGAACAAATTTTTACCCCCAAAACATCAGATAGAGCTCTAATCTCAAAGAACTAAAAAAGTTAAACAACAAAAAAGCAAATAACCCAATCAACAAGTGGGACAAGGACTTGAAAAGAAACTTCTCAGAATTGAACATACAATCAATCAACAAGTACATAAAATATGCTCATCATCTCTAACAATCAGAGAAATTCAAATTAAAACTACTCTAAGATACCATCTCACTCCAATAAGAATGGCATCAATTATGAAGTCAAACAACAATAAGTGCTGGCAAGATTGCGGGGGAAAAAAGTACACTCATACCTTGCTGGTGGGACTGCAAATTGTTGCAGCCAATTTAGAAAGCAGTATGGAGATTCCTTAGAAAGCTGGGAATGGAACCACCATTTGACCCACCTATTCCCCTTCTAGTACTATACCCAAAAGACCTAAAAAGTGCATACTACAGGGACACAGCCATATCAATGTATATAGCAGCACGATTCACAATAGCTGGAATGTGGAACTAACCTAGATGCCCTTCAATAGATGAATGTATTTAAATATATGGCATTTATACACAATGGAATATTATTCAGCACTAAAAAATAACAAGATCATGGCATTTGCAGGCAAATGGATTGCATTAGAGCAGATTATGCTAAGTGAAGGTAGCCAATCCCTAAAAAACAAATGCCAAATATCTTCTCTGATATAAGGGGGTGACTCAAAATGGGATAGGGAAGAAGAGCATGAGAAGAAGACTACCACTAAAAAGGCCTATTTCAAATGTAAAAAACCTTGAGATAATGTACTAAATTTTTCAGAAAGTTGTTTCTTAGTGCCTCCTGGAATACTACAGGATTTTCTTTAGCCATCATTGTTGGAGTTCCTGCCTTCGTTCCAGTGCCGGTGAGTACGAGGGTGGAGAGATTTCCACTGTTGCTGAGAATCGGACAAGACTTCAGATCATCATAGCTGATTGCTGTTTCTGCTGCTACAGCTGAGGCTAGCTGCCTGCAGAAATTATCTGGGCTGTGATTTACCTGGACTGTGAACTTAATGGACTGTGATTTAATTAGATACTGCTTTACCTGGATTGTGACAACAAACTGTAATCTATTGAGACAACAAATTGTAACTCGGTATCTTTGCTAAAGGTGTCATTGCTGGTATAATTTTTCCAAAGGCTTCTTACTTGGAGCCATCAATTGGCATGGTATCATTGCATTTTGTATCCTCCCTTTCTGCTTGTAGCAGATTATTTATGGTGTTTGTGTAAAAGCCACAATGGTAATTATCCACAATATGGCTAAGTGTGTTGGGCCAGTAGTCAAAAACAGGTAGGATCCAATTACAATGCTACCAACCTAAGACAGGAGGCTGACGATTTGAGGTCAGACCATCCAATGTCGGGTAGGACCATGTATACTATTGGACAACCTAGAAGAGCCAGGGTCCCTAAGCCACATACTTGTTGTTTAAAAATAAAAGGTGGAAAATGTAGAGAGCCTCAAACAAGTCAAGATGGTGCCTGGCACTTTGCCAAGAGGAGTGGTGTGAAGTAAAGCTATGGAGTCATTAAGATGATGTTGATTGAGTTTAGCTGTGTATAACTGTTAAGATGAGAGGATTGCTGTATCTGAATGATGTTAACTAATTATACACAGCTTGTTTCAATTAGGTGTATATATACTTCTACTCTCCTACAATGAAGTGGCTCCCTCTGTATCAACCTTTACAAGTTGCTTGTCACGCCCCTCCCCTCCCCCCCCAGTTTTTATGCCCAGCCAGCCAGACTCCAGCACAAAAGCAGAATGATATTTTCAGAATGCCATGTTATGTTTGTAGATAGATAGATAGATAGATAGATAGATGATATACAAATATGAGAATGGTCTGGCAGTATATTTTTTTAAATAATAACATCTCAGGAGTGTGGAGGTACTAGAAGATAAAGAGGACTGTAGCTACATGTGCAATGGTTTAACTTCTAAAGAGTTTTTAAAAGGTTTACTGACAAAAATTTCAAATGGTTTCAGTAAGTTTTGAGGTGTAACTTAGTAAAATGAGTTTAGAGGTGACAAGGAATCATGTGCAGTTCAATAGAACCAGGTATAATATGCATACACATGAATCCATGAATAAGAGGAAAGAGGAAAATTAAATAAAAATCAGAAGAACTGAGGAGAGATTAGGAATATGGAGGTGTGTAGGAACAGCTGGATAAGAAAGCATGAAGTGGGCAGAAAAAGAGGAAGAAAAGGCCTCCCAGCTTGTAAACTGATCCATCCCTCCTGGGTAGTACAACTGTATAAATAACAGAGTGGATGGCTTAGTGGGAATCTACTTTTGAAACTCTGTTGACACAGACAACAGAAAGTGCCATGAGGGTGGCAAACTGAACCCAGTAAGCCCAATTAACCCCTTTGCCTTGGTATTATAAAGTAGCTATCTATCTTACAGTGCCTCTGTTGATCTACATTGATATGTTTTAGGACCAAATGCAATGATAAATCATTGTTTCATGTATTGATGAATTCTCCCAATTTCACAAAGCACACATCCATTTTATTGTGTGTTCTGAATACCTTCTTTTCTACTCACATCTGGTTTTAAGAAACACTTTGAAAGGAAAGAAGATATCACTAAGCAACCCACATCCTTTATTATACTACAAATTGAGTGTTATTTCAAGTTGTTTTTTTCTTGCTCCTCAAGATAGCGTGTTAAACATAGAAATTGTCATTCTCCTACTAGGTGTACAAATATTTGCAAAAAAACATGTTTTGCAGAGTTGAAATATGTGAAAGCCTCCTTTTTATGAAGTACAGTAAATACAAAAGCTTGTAATTGTCCAGTTAAAAAGGAAGTCAATTCCCGTAAATGCTTATTCATCAATTCTACCACTGACTCTTCTTCAGTATCCACCATGCAAAGGTGTCAACATCATCCCACCATCAACTGAAGTACCATGTCAAATTTTCTCCTGGCCATATTATTTATCATTGGAACCTATTAATAATTACTTTCCTAAATGCTAGTCAAACAATGGGAATTTAACAACAGGTTCTTTTGAGGAGGGCAATTAAGGAATAATACACTGTGTTTCTTATCCCAACAAAGATCAACAGCACTCTGAAAAGATTGAAAAACAATGAATGTTTTCCTGCTCTGCTTTTTCTCTGTGCTTCCCACTGAGTAACAAAATGCAAAAGAGCTGGAGAATCCTGTTTTCCTCATGAAAGGGATGCTCTGCTGACTTCTGTAGGCACATCAAAATTGGAGAAGGAGAAGAGATGAATTGCAATTTCAGCCTTTCTCTTAATATTAAAGATCTCTGATTTCTCTTATTTTCATTATAACACCAGAACAACCATTGCAAAAGCAACCAGTCAACACAATCAGCATCAGTAAAGAGGCAAAGGGCCAATGATGAGCAAGAGAAGAATGAAGCAGATACAACCCCACATATGCTCTCTTGAATCAGTTGGGAGCTTCTTGATGTTTTATAAAGGTAGGCAGAAAATGGAGTGGACATTCCCCACACTACTGGACCCCTACTCTTTTGCAATAGTCTCATGATCACAAAAAGCAGAATACTCATACTTAAATACCAGGCAACATTTAAGGCTTTATCTTAGCAATTTAAAGAAATTACCAAACTTTATAAAGGAAAAGAAAAAACATTCCAAGTAAACACTGTGTAGCTAAAAGCTACATTCTACATTTTCTAATTAATATACAAAGCTTAATTTCTAGAAAGGAATCATTGCCATATTATTTTCTAGAAAACTGTAGATATATATAGAAACAAAACTATGAATTAAGTTAAAGATCCTGAAAAAAAATCCCAAAGTAAAAAAACCAAAGCAAAAATATATGTGGCTCCAAGTGTCTTTTGAATTCTTTAACTACAGGAGTCAATTTTGAACTGAATACCAGAGTAGGAGACTAAATTACATGTGCCTAGTAGCCTATCTTCAATTAGTATAATTTTTTTCTCCATTAAACAAAATCATCCTAATATGCCCAATAGAATATTTATATTAGAGGCTTATATTCTGTTATCTTAAATGCCATTAAGATAATTACATCATTCTCAATCTCCACTTTCTATCTGGATAATGAGGATTTATAATAGGCCATCTGTCTCTTTAGGAAAGTAATAGACCATTTGTCTCTTTAGGAATGATGATAAAATTTTCTAATACAAAAATTCTTTGAAAAATCTCAAGAAAACTAGAATTTTTTTTCAAATCAACATGGGGGAAAAATCCATTCCCAAGATACTTTTTACATTCTCTATATCACACAAAACATTATATAATATTTACCTGCAAAAAGGTTATTTACTTTTTTGTTTGTGTGCCAGGAAGTGAACCCAGAGGCACGTTACCACTGATAAATATTGCCAGCATTTTTTTTTTATTGAAGACAGGGTCTTGCTAAGTTGCTGAGACTGTCATTGAACATGCAATTTTCTTGGTTGAGCCTCCGAAGTTGCTGACATTACACTAGTACACTACCATACTAGGTGTTTATTTTTTAATATAAATGGGAATATCTATATTCTATATAAAGATATTTACTTGATTATATTATTTAGATAAGCATAAATAATTTCTCTCTAAAATTCTTCTAAATTACTTCCATCTTTTTTTATTTCTCAACAACTAGATATATATGAACAATATATTTTCCTTAATTAACTTTCTAATAAATAATATAATATTCAAGAAGTAGTAAAGAGTTCCCTAGCCACCTGCCACCCTAAAGTATATCTTCACCCAAAGAGGAAATTTGAACAGGAACAATATGTAAATTGCAAAAGGTTTCTTCTTATTTCTTGAGGCAAGATTTTGTGGTACTGATGGACTCATTTTTTTAAGTTGGCTTTTTCACTGTTGTGACCAAAAGACCTGACAAGAACAATTAGAGGATGAAAAATTTATTTGGGGGCTCACAATTTAAGAGGTCTCAGTCCATTGAAGCTTGACTCCATTTCTTGAGTGTAGAGATGAGGTTGAACACAATGACATGAGAGTGTTGTGGAGGGAAATTGCTCAAGATATCACACCAGGAATAGGGGAGTTTAAGAGGAGGGAGAGGAGGAGAGGGAGAGAAAGAGAAAGAGAAAGAGAGAGAGAGAGAGAGAGAGAGAGAGAGAGAGAGAGAGAGAGAGAGAGATGGTGCCAGCTGGTGCTTATTTCACTAGGACAAAATATAAACATCAAAGACATGCCCCAAGGACCCACCTTCTCCAGCCATATCATACCTGCCTATAGTTACCACCCAAGTTCATTCCTATCAGGGAATCAGTGTACTGATTAGGTCAAACCTTGTCACCCAATCATTTCATCTCTAAACTTTCTTGCATTCTCTCTCAATTAGCTTTTTGGGGACTCCAAACATCTAAACCATAATACTGACAAATTAAATCTATAGAATTTAGAAACCCTCTCCTTTCAGTAAATTGGGAATGTCAACAAGTGAAAAGATCAGTTCACAACTTGTTATGACTGAGGAGGATCAGCAACATCTCCCATTGGAAGTGCATTTTGAAAAACTGGGCAATGCTAGGACATAGCACAAGCAAGCCTAGTGTTTATAACTGCACACAGCATTCTACCAATTGATTATATTTTGTCTTATAATACTTCCAAATTATTTCCAATCTGTAAAGAGTAGGAATTGTATGATTCTTCAATATTTTTTCTTTCATAAAACCTAGCCCCAAGTTGGGGACTAATGAAATGGGTGAAGGGATAGAAGGAGGCAGAGGAATATGTGGAAAGGAATTTAAAAGACTGTACAACTATACACAAAACTACCACTGAAAAAAAGCCTCTATAACACCCAGGTATCCAAAGATTACTTCAGGAAACCACTGTTTATTCAGAGACTCTACAGGTTGAACAAGCAATATTTTAGAAACATCTAAGACTATAAAAATGCACATGTTGGAAATAGAAACTCTGGTTAAATATTGTTATTGAGAGGTAAACATAGTAGTAGTCACTCAGCATATTGACAGTTAATTACTGCTAGAAGTTTTTGTTAATACATATAAAGTTCCATAAATTTTGAGGGCTCTACCCTAATCTATTTTTTTTTGTGTTTAATTCTTGTTATTTTTAGACTACTATTTTGCAGACTATAAAGTATGTATAGCATTATAGCAGAAATACCTATACTTGGATCTCATCTATCTAAAGTAAAAAATAATGGACAGAAAGCAAATTTATGTTAGAACTCTAATAAAGGAAATATCCTCATTTGCTTTGTTTTTTTTTTTTTTTCACCATAGCTTTACTGATGAAGCCTTCTGCAAGTCAGGCTAAAATGGATAAAAGGATTTTTATGCCTTCAACTCCCTTCACTGTTTCTGATAATAATCAAAGCTTTCTGTTCCAGTGAGCACAAAGCTCATTGTTCTTATTATGAACACTACAGAGAGTATGTTTATTTGATATAAATTTATACATCTGAGGAATCCCTTCTGTAGCATTAGCTATAAATTTTGTGCTAAATATGCTAGTTTTTAATAGTAGTAAACAAAAAGACACAAAAAATCTAGATATCAAATTATAATATATTTTCTAATAATATTCCATTGAGAAATACACAAAGGCACTTCAGAGACTTAAGCACATTTAGTGCCTGCATTTTGATATCTAAACTATTTGCTAATAAAAAAAACAGACATCCTTAGAAAAATGACTGACTCAAGGGCAAGGGAAATGGAAATACAGGATTAATACATAATATTATATAGTAAGAAAAAAAAATAAAATAAAAATATCCTGAAAATAATATGAATAAGACAAAGAAGACAGGAATCAAGGTAAATAAATTTCCAATGGCCAAATGTAGTATGGTATGAGCAACAAAATAATGATAGAAATAGAGTAAAATCCACTGAGTAAAATAAAACTTTATGTTGTTTCAATGTTCTCATTTAACTCTTAAGAATATGTTTATTTCTTTCTTGATTTCTTCTATCATTTCATCATTCAAATAGTGTATTATTTAGTCTCCATTTGTTACCATAGTTTGTATTTTTTATTTTATCATTGATTTTTAATTTCATTCCATTGTGGCTGGTTAGATTGCAAGGTATAATCTATTTTTTTTTTCAATTTACTAATAGTTTCTTTCTGGCATAAGATTTGCTGCATCTTAGAGAAGAAGACCATGTGCTGCTGAGGAGAAAGTATATTTGCTTATTGATGGATGAAATACTCTATATATCTATGTTAAGTATAAATTATTAATTATATTATTTAGTTTTATAGTTTCCTTATTTTGTTTTTTTTTTTTTTGGTTTTTTTTTGGAAGATAAGACATGTCCAGTAGTGGGAGAGGTTTGTTAAAATCACCCCGTATTATTGTATTGTGGTCTGTTTGTCTCTTGAAATTGAGAAGGGTTTGTTTGATGTACATAGATGCTCCATTGTTTGGGGCATAAATATTTATAAGTGTTATGTCCTGCTTATATATACTTCCCTTAAGAAGTATAAAATGTCCTTCTTGTCTCATCTAATTAACTTTGGTATGAAGTCTACTTTATCTGAGACGAGAATGGAAACCCCTGCTTTTTTTGTAATCCATATGAGTGATAAGTTTTATCCCATTCTTTCACCTTAAGCCTATGGATCTTTGTCCATGAGGTGAGTCTCTTGAGGACAGCATATTGTTGGGTTTTACTTTTAGTCCCATCTGCCAATCTATGTCTTTTCATTGATGAGTTTAGGCCATTAACATTCAAAGTTATTATTGAGATATGATTTGTGATCCCTGTAATTTTATTTATTTTTTGGTTTTGATTTGTTTTAGTTTCTCCTTTTGGTTCCTTTAGTGTAGATCCTCCCTTTGTTGGTTTTTATTTTTTTTCACTTCATTCTCATGGAATAGTTTTTCAAGGATGCTCTGTTGTGTATGCTGTGTAGTTTTGAATTCTTTGTATTTTTGTTTATCATGGAAGGTTTCCGTTTATATCCAAAGAACTTAAAATTAAAATACTACAATATTTTACCACAGTATTTACCACATCAATGTTTATAGCAGCTCAATTCACAATAGCTAATCTATGAAACCAACTTAGGTGTCTGTCCTTCAATAGATTAATGGATAAAGAAATGTGATATATATCACTGAGTGTGTATATATACAAAATCAGTGGAATATCACTCAGCTTTAAAGAAGAGTGAAATTATGTAATTTGCCAGTAAATGGATGGAATTGGAGAATATCATGCTAGATGAAACAATCCAATCTTAAAAAAATATCAAAGGCTGAATGTTTTTCACTAATATGTAGATGCTAGTTCACAATAAGGTGGGGGGCACTAGAGAATAATAGTGTTACCTTAGATTAGGTAGAGGGAAATATTTGGAGGGAAGGAGGTGGGATGTGGGGGATAGGAATGATAGTAGAATTAAACAGACATAATTACTTTATGTATATATGTGACTGCATAACCGATATGATTCTACAACATGTACACTCAGGAAAATGAGAAATTACATCACATCTATGTATGATATATTAAAGTGCATAAATGCATTCTACTGTCATGTATAATTAAAACAAATTTAAAAATTAATTTAAAAACAAAATTTATGTCTATCCTGATATAAATAAATGAATAAAGAGTTAAAAAAAAAACACCTCATTCATCACAGAATTCCAAGGAAAAAATAGAATAGTGAAAAGAGAAACATCACCGTTTGGCAAATATTATGCCAATAATGATTGTAGGCAAAAATCATTACTAGATGCTAAAATTACTGGGTAAAAATATTATAAGTAATAGGATATTTGCATAGTCTGAAAGTACTGTCATATATGAAAAAAACACACTCCAAATATTAACTCTAGGGTAGAGAAAAGACAGAAAATTTAAAAGTGGCAGATATTTAATCAAGTGATCAAAGCAAATATCATCTGTGATGAGACATCTTCTTTAAGAGCACATCACTTCCATGGTGTTTATGGAGAACATGCATAGTCTGAATTTAGTCATAAAGAGTTTCTTTTTTTTTTTTTTTTGAGACAAGCCTTGCTATGTTGCACAGGCTGGCCTCCTACTTCTAGACTCAAGCAATCTTCCTGTCTCAGTTTCAAGAATAGTTGGAATTATTAGTGTGGCCACTAAGCTCAGCTCATGAAGAACTTTTAGTCAAACTCAAATTGAGGGACCTTCTAAAATATAGCTATTCAATGCTCTTTTTAAAAAGGACCAAGGTCAAGAAAGACAAAAATTAAGATAGTGTCTCCTAGTGGAGAAAATTAATGTGATAACACAACTTAATGTGTGATTCTGGAATAGGAAAAGGAAGCTAATGGGACAGTTGACAAAAATTGAATAATATGTATACATAAGTCAATACTATTTTATCAGTGTTAATTTCCTGGTTTTCATCAATTCACTAAGGTTATGAAAGACATTTGGGAAAGCTGGGTGAAAAATATACCAGTATCCTATTCTTTGTGCTAGTTTTAAAGTCTGAAATTATTACAAAATGAAAAAGTTTAAGTGAAAATGAGCTAGAAATGTATTTTTTTAAGTCTAACATTTGAAGTTAGGAATCATATATCTCCTCAGCCTTTCCTTTGTATGCTAAATATGTTTCACTTTGGACAAGATTCCCAGAACCCGTACTATATTTGCAACTCCATTATTTAAAACTCTTTTGTCAGTAGCCCTTCTAATGTATGTTACCAGGAATGTCTATAATATGCTGATACAGAATTATTTAAATGTAATTTATGAAATTTAATTTAAATTTTAATCAAATTTGATGTCTTATTTTTTTAAAATAAAAGAGCTGAAAGTTTATTAGTGAAAATTACAGTTAAACTTTAAAAACAGATTAAAGCATACAGTTGAATTAATTCAACATGAATTCAAATTAAACTTGAGGATTTCTTTTTACTGAGGTCAAACTATATTTTCTCATCTTATCCTATGCAATTGATTGGTTTAAGCCAACTGTAAAATTACATTTTCCCTTCAATATTCCCATCCTTTCAATTTTAACTTATATTTTACACTGGTTTAGCAATGTTAGACTAGTCTGATTATTCTGATTATATCTGACTATGATGAATATATTTTTTGTTTTCAATTGACAAAAAGAAAAAGTATATATTTGTGTCCTACAATATGACATTTTGATACATGTACACAGTGTGAGATGATGAAGTCAGGCTAACTGGCATATCTGTCATCTTAAATATTTTTTGTTGTTGTTCTGGGAACATTCAAAATTATTTTTACTACTTATTTAAAATATTCAGTTAATCTTTGCCAATTATAAATATGCTGCTGTACTTGTAAAACTTAAGAAGTTTTTCTACCTACACTCTGTTAGCCATCATCTCTTCATAACCCCTTCGCAGGCTCTGGACTTAACAGCCTAGGGAAAGCGACCTCACAAACTTGGGTCCCTGGAGGCTCAGGGCCCACCCTAGCGACCAACGTGGGGCCCTGGAGAAGGGAATCTCTGCCTGGAGGGGCAGACGGAGGCGTAGCACCTGGCGGTTTCCTGGGCAACCAGCGCCGCCTCAACTCCGTCTCCGCCCCTAGCGCCTCGCCGCGGCGCCCCCCTCGACGCAGAGGCACCAACAAGCGCCCTAGATTCTTTCCAGAAAGCATTCGGCCTTTCTCACCTCTCAGTGCGTGGTGCATGCCACCAATGCCGCTGTACAGCTCAAGGACCCGCAAGGGCTCCATTCCTCCAGCCGCCACCTCCAACGCCGCAGCCTGGGAGCTAGGCCTGCCGGTCCCTCCACTCCTGCTCCCGCAGCCCCCACTGCTCCTTCTGCCTCTGATTCCGCGGTTTTTCGGTTCCCTCGACTCTGTCGCTGGGCTCAGGACTTTACTGGGCAGCGCAGGGCCTGGGGACTTGACAGAGGTGGTGGTGGGGGGGGGGGGAACAAAGCACGGAAAACTATGAGGCTTCCAAGTGAATAGCAGCCATTCCAGAGCCTGATTAACGTTCATTCTTCACTGATTGTTTGCTGTGGCCTTGAGTGGGAAAGAAACCCGGAGCTTAGTAGAGGAGTGAAAAACTGCTTTGCCTTCGAAGTGAATCCAGAAAAAATTGTTTTTCAGGCGGGCTACGTTTCTGCCCCTTGGAAGTCTGAAGTGTCCAAACATTCCTTCTACTAATCTTGAGCAGGACCACCTCCTCAGTGGTGTGTGGCTGCAGCTGCCTGCTGGGATGATGCAGATAAATCAGACCAGCCTATTCTCTAGAGAAACTTCCAGAATTAGAAGCAGAACACTGAGTGAGTGACAATAACTCCAGCGATGCTTATTGTCATCATTAATAGTGTTAATTATATTTCAGCTTGGGAAATAAGCCCACATAGGATACATTGTTCTTAATAGTTCTCTGCATTATGAGCTTCCAGGAACTAGGGACTTGACTCTCCAGGATGGTCCTTGTGATCAAGTGGTTAGAGGTTCGATTATAAACTAAGTAGCCAGGAAAGAGGAAGAGGAAATATTCTCATGGTGAAGAGAATGTCCTTCTATTTGTTCTCAATACTGCCACAGGTTAACCTTTGTTAAGATCAATTTAGAGGTGCTGCTTGTAGAGAAAATGATTTGTTAGAAACTTAGCATGCCTGCTAATGTAATGGTAACAAAAATTTTACTACTATATCTGAATTATAGAACTGACTGACTGATCCATTTTGATGTGATCTATTTTTAATTGCAAGTGTATGTTAGTCTTTAAATATTTTGTTTTTATTGGTCACTTATTTCAGATAAGAAGAGTTTCTATGATAGAAAGATACCAGAAAACTGAATTTTAGCCTTGGCATTGCCAGTAACTGTGAGTTTGAGATAAGTGGTGTTGTCTCATCTGTAAAATAAATGGGAAGGAAGGAAGGAAGAGATGAGTGCTGACAGTGTTGCAGTTCCAAGATTCCATGGTTGGTTTAGTATTTGAAAAAATAAGTTCTTTTTTGGCCCCATCATAAGTATCTGTTCCAATTAAATATCTAGAAAGATTTTTTATCTGCCTTAAACAAATATAGTTTTAAACAAACTCATAAAACTATACATATATACACAAATATATACACAACATACATGTAATGCATAAAACAAACTCATGATATTTATTATATGATATTAACACCATAAACAATTATCCGCACATAAAGTATAAAGGGGGCTTGATAGTCCCAGAGATTTATATACAGTCAACAGCCAATTTAATAAATAAACCTCGAATTTGTTCAGCATTAGCACTATAAATAAAAACATACAATGGAGAGCCTTCCCTTGTAGGAGGGACCAGTACATACATATGTGGCACAGTTGATGAAAAATACCAACCTCCTAAAAGAAAGGGGGCTAAACCACCATTCCTGCACAGGCTAGTATTTAAGTATTCAATCAGATACTTGAGAGTCTTTACAATGTAGCCTGGAACTTATTTTTCTTATTTTGATTTCTCCCTTTCTTGAACTCTGTTGTAAACTAAGTTGATCAGCATTCCCTAGACATACCTGTCACTTCTCTGCCTCTTTCCTTGCTGATATTCGTTACCTTACCTAGAAATCTCCTAATCGTCTTTAATGCCTACACTTCAAGTGAAGCCTTCCTTTTAGATTCCCAGGCTAGACACCTTAGCTCATTTCAGTTTTCTCAATCTCCCCCCTTTGCTGAAAACACAGATTCCTCCCTGTTCCTACACTAAATCCTTTTAGTTCCTTCTAAACCTGTTTACAGCTCCCATGAGCCACATCATCTCTTTTTGTGATATTTTCTCTCTAAAGTTCTTCGTATGTGATAAATTTTTCAAGAAAAAACTTTCTGCATAATCATAATTCATAACTACCTCCATGAAAGTACCTGTACAAGTTAGGATCCCTTGGATTACATGCACTCTCTTCCAATTTCTGATACAAACTGTGTGATTTAGGAAGAGAACCAGGAGGGTTGACACAATGGGGAGCAGCTGAGAAAAAAGATAGGATGAACAAATAGAGGGGGAAAAGAGAACATATATTGACTTATTTTTTTTCTCAAACTGAATCTAGAATGTTCACAGGGGAGAAGAAAAACCTCTCTAATCCCCTTGTTTCCCATAAAATTATCCTTAACAACATTTCCAATAATGCTTATATTCTAATAAGAGAAAGTCAACACATTTTCAAAAATACAACTATCAAATCTTAGATTTTAGTATATTCAGTGTATTTTCTTTTAAAACATAAAATGCATCTTTAAGAAATAAAAATGTTAGTGAATCCATGGAAAATGAAGGCACATATAAAGCATATCAGAATTCACCAAGAGCACTTTGTAATACCAAGATGAATATTAAAATAATAGCAGGACTCTCAGTTATAGAAGGGCATATCATGCAACTTGGAATCCAGTGTCATTTCCTTCTTCCTTTCCTGCTTGTCATTATTGTCTAACAAAATTTAATAGATCTGTTTAAAATACTTTTGGCAATCACCTTAGGGTTTCCATGATCCAGCTCATTTTTTATTCCTCAGTGAAAAGTGAAGTGGATTCCTCTACAGGTTCACCTACAGTGAGAGAATACCCTCCTTCTGTCAATTTAGGTAATAAACAAATTCCATTCTGGTTTTACATAGAAAAAAGAATCATCTTAATAAATTTAATGGAAAATGAAAGCTCATCATATAGAATAAATTGATAATAAATGTCCTCAAGAGACAAATTATAATCAGAAGAAATTTGAATTGGAAAGGTCCCCAGCAGGCATGTGCCACTCATGAGCTCCCATGAATTTAAGAACTCTTTCTACCAAGTTACTGATATTTGAGCATTAAAAAACGCAGGCATTCAAGTAGCTAATGAGGGTACATGGTACTACCTAGAGTGAGCAGTTTGATCGTGAAGACCTTGAATTATTAGAAAACTGTTCTTTATAATTACTAAACTCAATTCCTTTTAGACTTGCCCTCTGTACTGACTTTTAAAACTCTATTTTATTATGCATTTTAACTGAAAACACAAGCTCAAGAGCCAGAATGTAGATAGGAATCACAGGTCTCTACTTCTTACCTGGGTGACCTGGATTAAGTCACTTAGCCTCTCTGAGCCTAAGCATAACTCTAAAATATACAAATAAATTGGACATGTGATTGCTGAAAAGGTTAAATGAGAATCATTTAATTATATTCTGGTATGCAACTTTGCCTGTTGCAAAGCAGAATATAAATAGCTGTATGCTTATTGAATAGTTTCTATATACAGTAGTCCCTCCTTATCTGCTGTTTCACTTTCTGCAGTTTCAGTTACCTGCAGTCAGCTGGGGTCCAAAAATATTAAATAGAATTCTCCAAAAACAGTGCTTTAAATTATGCATTATTCTGAGTAACATGAAATCTTTTACAGTCCCATTCCATCCTGCCCTGAACATCAATCAGTCTTTGTCTGGTATACCCATGTTTGATATGCTACCTGCCATTGATATCTTGATTATCAGATAGACTGTTGAAATATTGCCATGCTTGTGTTCAGTAACCTTTATTTTACTTCACTGCAGCCCCAAAGCACAAAAATAGTGATGCTGACAATTTTATTACAGGATATCATTATAATTGTTCTATTTTGTTATTATTGTTATTAATCTTTATCTGTTCTTAACTTTTAATTTTAACTGTATCACAGGTGTGTATATGTGGAAAAAACACTACACACACACACACACACACACACACACACACACACATATATATATATTTAGAGAGAGAGAGAAATTTTAATATTTATTTTTTAGTTTTCGGTGGACACAACATCTTTATTTTATTTTTATGTGGTGCTGAGGATTGAACCCAGCAACCTGTGCATGCCAGGTGAGTGCATTACCGCTTGAGCCACATCCCCAGCCTCCACATTATATTTTGAGTTCAGTACTACCCATGATTTTAGGCATCCACTGGGAGTCTTGGAGCATATCTCCCAAGGATAAAAGAGGACTAATGTAATGGTCCCTTCAACTCTGATGTGACATGAATCCAATCTTTTATGTCAGTTATACTCCAGTTTGGTGATGCTCATTTTAGGAGCTGAAACTGAACATTGGACCCTGAAAAAGGTCAAATATTCAGACTATAGAATGGTCCAGTTAGCTACAGTCTAAGGGCTCTAGGAAAGGGTGGGCCTTGTTGTAGGTGTTCAGGAGTAGCCTGGGCTTGGGCCAGGGTGAGTAAAACTGGAAACTGGAATCCATAGACCTTGCTGAGAAGATGATGAGTGTGAAAACACAGGAAGTCAAAGACAGACTTTTCCATAGGTAGTAAGAGACACCTCCTAATTGAGGTTAAGCAGACCTGGTGTGGAGGTGGAGGGTACCACTAAAAGCATAGTCATTTGTTAACTGTTTATGTTCCCGGCACTGAAGAAATATTCAATCAAAAAATTTAAAAAAATTTTTAAAAATCTATTTCAAACCATAAATTGTCAATAGTATTTTAAAAGTGGGGAATGTCTTCTATTTCCTAAGAATAGGACTTTTTACTAATTTCACTGATTGTTGATCAAAATTTTCATTGACCCTCTAGAGCTAAACTTTAAAATAGAAGAGCCACTACCCACATCTGATGACTTATTTAATTCACAAAAAATGTAGTTCAGCAGTCACATTGGGTAGATTCAAGTGCTCAACAGTCACAAGTCGCTACTGGTTACCCTATTGCTTAACACAGAGAGTATTTTCATATCACAGAATGTTCTCCTGGGTAAAACCACTCTAGAATGATGGTCTCCAAGTTACCACTTTTATGTCTAGGACTTCCATAAAGAAACTGTGCCAAAATGTCTACAAACTGCTTAATAATTCATATTGAACACTGATTTAAAATAAGACCCCCAAAATAGGACTAGAAGGAACTCAAATAAAGCAAGTTTTGCATCAAAACTCCTTCCCTTTCTCTAGCATCTAGTTACCTTTTCGATTGACTGTCACAACAGGAAAGAGCAGATGTGTTCTGTCAGCAGCATGATAAATTTTCAAGAGAAAAAGAACAGATGGAAAGTAAACTTTCTGGTGTCTTCAAGGAGTAGTACTTTTCTATTAAAAAAGAATATTCTGGTGACCTCTAACTGGGAATAATGTTATCTTATACTTACCCCAGAAGAAAAAAGAATGCTTTTAAAAGAAACAAGAGGAAATTTTATTTTAATTTCTACTGGAACACATAAATACCATGCAGCCTGCCTGATATCTTGCCATAATTTTGCTACTTGAGATTATTTTTGAAATTTCTCATTCAAAACTGTTTTGCAGCAATATTAAATATTATATTTTAGTCAAATTAAAGATAGTGGGGGTCTTTGGGGACTGGGGTTGTAGCTCAGTGGTAGAGTACCTGCCCAGCCCATGTGAGACACTGGGTTCAATCCTCTGCACCCCATAAAAATTAATTAATTAATTAGTTGATTAAAGGCATTGTATCCAACTAAAAAATATTTTAAAAATATATAGTGGGAATCTTTCTTTAAAACTGCTTTCACCAGCTCCTTCCTCTGGAATGAACCTTAAGAACTATTTGGTCAAGTGTTTTCCAAATTCTTTTTTCCCCCAAACTTTTGTTCAAACACAAACTCATTTAGAATCAGAGCCAAGAGAGATGGAGACATAGAACAAGTGCAAGGTACCATGCACACAAATCCTAACGGCTCTGTTGTTGAAGCATGGATGGTAGTGGGCCCAGAATAATGCTAGATTACCTCCTATTCCCCATCAATTCCTATGGCTTCCTCCCCAAAAGACCTATATCGTATACCACTGATTTCATGTAATCTGTTTTAAAGATGAAGACCTGGAGATCCAGAAAGTTTTAATATTTTGTCTGGTGTCACAGCTGGGTGGAAGAAGCCCAGCTCAGTTCCCTCTCAGTTCCCTCTGTCAATCATGGCTTTGCCATAATATAATACAAAACATGCTGAGTAGGCTCAGTGGACCCAGGCCTGCTGGGCCTCTTGACACAGAAGCAAAGCCAGGAATCTAAAGTAGCTCTAGGATGAAGATCACATTGCTTCCTGAGAACAGGCTGCCCTGAGAACTGAGGGCAACTTTTGAGATCTATCAAGCAAACCAAAGCCAACAAAGCAATGCATGTTATAGAGGTCAGACAAAAAAAGGTTAACATTGCATAGTAAAAGAGGACCGATCCACAGACTAATTAGCAGCATGTGTGATAGCTCTTCTGCCAATCACTCTAGCAAGACAGCCTAATACAGTGCGAGAAACATGGCCCTTAGAATCATATGGGTTAATATGAATCTTGCTTCTTGCTTAAAACACTCAGTTCTCCTACGAAATAGGTAATATTTGCTAAAAGGTAGCTGTTTGTACTCAATTTTATACATATGTACTTCATAGATGTGGAAGATGGATAGATACATATAATCAATAATAAACCTAAAACATTAAATAATTTTTTCTTCCAATTTTCTGAACAACTTTGTCAAAACATAAGATATAACCCATTCTTTTCTAATAGAGGAAATTCTTGTATGCTTTCAAAAGCAGTATATTAACATGAGATCAGTTTGCATATTACACAACAAGATTTCTTTCCTCATCTATTTCTAACACAGCTTTCATTCTTCCATGTGGGCAAATATAGCCCATGCTGGGACTACAGGAGAGCTGTTGTTACTTTGTTCCTTTTGTCTAGCAATTCACCCACTCAGATCTGCTGGAGGGAACCAAAACATACAATCCAGAACTATCAATATTAAGAAAAGGAAATAAATATTCAAACTCCATGAACTCCTTATTCTTCTTCATAGTCTGTTTCTGTTTTTCATTGCTACATCATTAGAATGATAAACTACAATACAAAAATAAAGGACATACTTACAAGATTTTTTCTAGCCCTGTTTATTTAGGACTAGATTAGTTACATGAAAGTATCACTTAGAATCATCTGCATATGATCCAATCATGATTAAAATAGCTAAAATGTAATAATAGTTCCCTGGAACTACAATCAATCTATTCTGTCTACATAAGAAAAAACCCTATACTTATTCTAAATTGTTAACTTATCAGCTTACAAAGTCAGTTTTAGAGTCTATTACAAGCACACCTATTCCCCAAACTCTCACTTCATATGCAGAATCTATCAATCCTTATTTTACAGAGCTAAACTTTTTCCTGCAGACAGACCATGAGTGTTTCATTTCCATGTAGGGTAACTATTGCTAAGCTAAAATATCTAAATTCCCCAAAGGAACTTGTTCTATGTTTACTCTCTCAAAAAATACTGAGTGGCTAAAATAGGCTATATTTCAATTGATGGCAAAAGTACATTTTAACAATAGGGTGGTATAACTAATAAGACAATCTAGGCTTTTAAGTTTCAAAGAATTTTAAATAATTAAAATGTTTATTAATCAGTTTTAGACCTATCAGCTTTTCTTGTTGAATATTCAGTTTTTTATGAAGAAAAAAAGAAAAACTTCATGTTTATAAATTAACATATATTTGAAAATCACATAATCACATATATAAACAAATGAAAATAAGAAGATAGCACCAGCTTTATCTTTAAAAAAAAACCCTACAAGTTATCAAATTAAAAAAAGAGTTGGCAAATATTTTAAGGAAGAATTCCATATTAGGAGTTTTAAAAATGATTCTTGTTAGGAAAGAATGTCAGGAATCCACATATCACATTCTCTCTTATTCCTTTCATTTTAGGACTACATTCTAAAGTAGGGTGGAAAAATGCAACAAAGACCATTTTGTATAAATCCTTGTAGTTTATAGATTTAATATCCAAAACTTAACATCACAGTTGAATCATATCACTTGTTCCTTCTAGGGCAAGATATTACTATTTGGAAAACAATTTTTAAAATATTACCAGAAGTGAGAGGGTCCTGATGAGCAGTAAAGTAATAATAATCAGTAAACCTCAGAATATTGGGAGCCCAATCCAATTGTAAGAGTCTTCTGACCATTGTTTCTCAATTTTGCTAATAAGAAAATGTTTACCAATAACACATAATTTAGAAAATGAAGAAATATATAAACAAAGAAAATCAGAACTACATTAGATACCCATGGCTGAATTTTCATGTTTTTCCCTTTAATATTTGCACTAATTGTCTTTTACCAGACCTATTTACCACTAATTATCTTTTAATCAGAACATTATTGCAGATCCATCCTACATATATGAGCCCTCTCATCTAGTATTTTAACATGATCAGTTCTGTTTTTCATTAGACATACCAAAGAGACCTGTGATTTTTAAATTTATTTTTATTTTTTCTGAATTTTAGAAAGAATATGTGCTGATGGTGAGGGGTAAAACAAATGACACAAATTTAACATTCAAAGCTCCTAATATATTCGTCAGATAGAGTCTACAATTGGGGTTCCTGGGTAAAAACTTACAATTATAACCTGAGTTCTTGAAACTGGTTTCCCCCTCTGCACTGTCATGAGCAGTGAGCCAAAACAGCGTATCATTTTTACTTACCATTACTGATTAGTATTGAGGGTTAATTATTGTCATCTGTTTGGTTTTTTTTTTGTCAATTACTGGTGATATGCGTTCTTTTCTGATGAAGAAATATTGCGTTTCTTACTGAATAATCATACTTTAATTTTTATCATTTATTTTTTAAATGAGCCAAATTTGCCTACATGTTCTTATTTTTAAAATTCATTTTCATGTAGGATGTGAAATGAGGTTTTAAGACTGAACTTTTCTCCAAATATCGAGTTTTTTCTTTCATATTGTTTTGTGATACTTTTTAAAAACAAGTTATAATTTTATTTGGTATAATCTGTATTCCTGTCATGTGTCTGCTATTTTTGCTGAAAATTTAACCCAGTAGTCCCCCATTTTCCCTGAAAAAAATGAAATGTAGTCTTTCAATTCAAAGGATACAAAATATTAGACTTACTTTCTTTAATGAAAAAGGTGTATTTATTTCCACCATTTAATGAGAAAATGGAAACATCCCTTCAATGGAGCATTAGAAGACAAATAAACATACCTATTTTTTATAACCTTAAAATCTGCTGATATGCATACTTATTCTACATTCCCAGGTGATGTCATCATGTCAACAATCATGAAACTTAACCAACCCAGACACAAAATAACAACAATCACAACAACAATACTTAAAAATGGTATGTTCGATTTTTAAAAGCTGCATTTTCATGCTTACCTAACATTATTTTCACAATAATCCTGTAAGTAGGCATTATCAACATGATACTTTAGATGAAGAAAGTAAAGTTAAAAGCTCTTAAAAATTGTGATTTGTTGGGGTTGGGGTTGTGGCTCAATGGTAGAGTGCTTGCCTTGCATGTGTGAGGCACTGGGTTCTATCCTCAGCACCACATATTTAAAAAAAAAAAAAAAAGTTACTGCTACAACTAAAAAACATTTTTTTAATTGTGATTTGTCTAAAATCAAACACCTCATATATGACTGAGTCAGCACCAAAAGGCACATCTATCAAAGAGAAATTAAAATAAGCAACTAATTTTTAAATCAAATCTACACCCCGGACTCCCACAGAGTCAGAGAGGAGACCCATGGTGCCAGCGCAGCGACTCTCCGGGAATTCATGCCAGGCTCCCGGTTTAGAGAGGACTTGCCGCCTAGGGATCCACACTGGATCCACCGCAGCTGACCAGGTTTTCAGCCCAGCACTTCTCGCCTAATTCAGCCGACTCCTGACCTAGAGTCCCGCACTCAAGGGCGCGATCTGGGTCGGCCCACGGTTTCCGGGAGGACATGTAAACCCTGAAGGGGTCGGAGCTCCCGGAGTAGGGAGAAAGCCCGAGGGCGTATTCTCTAAGAGGGAGGTTAAGGAAGCTAGGGCGCAAGTGGAGATGGCGGTCACCTGCTTCTGTCTCCTGGTGCTGAGGCCGAGGTGCTAACCGGAGGTCCCCATAACGGAAGGATTCTGGGGAAATTTAAAGGTTCTTCTATCCTTCCTTACGCCGCCTCCTCAGGAGCTTTCTGGCTTCCTCTGGAGTTGGTAGAGGCAAGCCTGGAGTCTCCCAGTCACAGCGGCTGGTCCGAGCGCGCAGGGAAAAAGGACTCGGATGCGCAGGGCCCCCATTCCCCTGACGCATTTTCTGCACCACTGGTGGCTGTAGGGGAGGTGGTGGGGAAGAGCAGGAGGTTCTGGGGATGAGGCAGTTAAAAAGCACAGGGACTGGGGGGCTCCGGATTGTGCAAGAACCGCCCCCTCTCCTTTACATTCGAGCCTACCCTGGGCTCTCCCGGCTCTGGGCCCGTCCCGCGCCCGCGGCTGGCGGATATGGAGCGTGTTTCCCGGAAACCCCCAGGTAAACCTTCCTGAGTTTGGAAGGGGGACAGCTCTTCCGGGAAGCCAGTGAGAGCCGAGAAGACTATGGGATAACGTGGAGGGGAGGGAAATTTCCTTTTTCTTTTCTTTTCTTTCTTTTTTTTTTTTTTTAATATGGGAAAAGCTGCCCCTGGACGGCGGGGCCTTTCCATCTGAGGCTCTCTGTCTTGGGGAAAAAGCAGAATTGCGGGTGACACCTGGGAAGGGAGGAAAAGAAGGTCCTTAGGGGAATATTTACAGGTCAAATCGATATCCCCGTTCGGCTACGAGGATGGCCAATTTCAAAGCAGATTAGATTACTTTGTGGCATTTCAAATAAAATGGCAATTTCAGAGCCTTGAGCACGTGGGCGACCTGCGGGAGCCGTCCCCTGCTTGGCTCAGTGAGCGCAGGGGCACTCTGCTGGAGCCCTCGAAGGGAATTCCTCCTCAGGTCTTTTTCTTTTAAACCGAGGGCAAAGGGGCGGCTGCGAGGGCACAGGCTGCAGCATGCTTGGCAGACGAGAAGCAGGGGCACGCTCCAGCCTCGAGGAGCTCAGGGAGCTCAGGCTCTGAGCGCTCTGCGTGGCGCCACCGCCTCTTGCTGAACGCGGCCATTTACTGGTTGTTTCATTTCCTTGTCCAGGTTTAGGAGATGCATGGGGACAGCCGAGTCGCACCGGGCCCCTGGACAGTGTCGCCAAGGAGCTGTGATCCCACTTGCTGCAGGTAGAACCACCGCGCCGGGGGAGGAGCGCCGCCGCCGCCAGTCGCCCTGGCGGGGGCTCCCTTCCGACCCTGCCACCCGAGTCTCGAGGTGCGCAGCACAAATCCACAGGCCGCCCCCAAGCTGAAGAAGTCCCAGGGGTGGGGGTGGCTCCCGCCCGGGAGGGTCAAAACCCAAGCGTGGATGCTTAGCCTGTCAGGTACAGCCTCAGCCCCAGCCCCAGCCTGCATCCCTGTCCCTCCCAGCGCCCCAGGAGTTTCTAGCTCACCCAGACCTAGGCGGAAAGGCGCCCCTGAACGTGGTTAAATCGTTTCAACCTTACTTCGGTTTGTCCCAGACACTGGGCCAGGCTCTGGAGCCAGAGAAGCACCGTTCAGGAAGCATTGAGCCACAATGTGGCAGCGTTTAGCAAGTGTGAGTGAGTGTGTGTGTGTGTGTGTGTGTGTGTGTGTGTGTGTGTGTGTGTGTGTTGTTTTTGAAAATACATGTGCGAGGGAGAAGGGAATGGGGGAATATTTGAAACCCGGAACTTTCACAACTAAAGAGAACTGCGGTGGCATAGCAGCCGGCCAGGTAACACTGTCTGGGAGCCTGGCCCACACGCCCTCGGCTCCCCGGCTGCCCGCCCTTCCAGCTTTGCTCTGGATGTTTTCCGTGTTTCATACTGTCCACATTATAAGTGACACTAATATCAGGGACAACTAAGTGCTTGCCGGGGAACTTCAGAGAAAGTCTGGTGGGCAAAGTCAACACTTCCAGAGGTCTTACATTTAATTAATTCCTGAGTGGTGTGTGGAATGGCTGTCTTTGCAGTTATTATACATGTAAGTGAATTAGGTAATTGAAGCTAGGAAAGCACACTCCATGTTTTCAATTAAGAATATTATTTTTTAAGCTACTGCTGGTAACGTTTAGAATTTAATTATGATAATTTCTTCACTTTTATTTGTTTTCCTAGATGTTGCAAGAGATCTGTTTTGTTAAATGTATCTCTAATGGTTTTAGAGTTTAGCAACTATGCAAAATACACCAAAGTGTCTGTAACTTTAGAAATTGCTTTATAGTTTATATTTCTGAAATGTCCCAGATTCTGTTAGGAAAATGTGTTGTAGCTGAGTTAGAAACCTGAAAGTAAGACATAATCAAGTTGCTGGTCTCAACCTAGCACAGGGAAAGGTAGTGATAATTTAGTTAGCAAAGAATTTTTGCAGCAAACGGTATTTGAGACAGAAGAATGTAAGGATATCTTTCAAGTTTCATTTCTGCTACATTCTTTATAGCCCACCTCCAAGGGGGGGGGGTAGAAAACCCAAAGGTAATCTGGTTTCAATTACATGCTGTAAAAATAGAATTTGTGGCCATAAATTAATTTGGAATATTTTTTATGGGAGTTGCACTGTGGATTGTATGGGTCTTCCACAGACTTTATTGCTTTTCTTTGGTTCTGGATCTAAAATATGAATGAGTAAATAAAGTACAGTTTCCTTTTTCAAAAGTTAAGTCTTTGACACAGAAAAATAATCATTACCTTTTTATTTGTCTTAATTATCTCTTATAGTTTTATCTTATTTTTAGAGGGATTACGTAAAAATCAGAATTTCATTTGGGTAGTTTTAATTTTTTTGGAAGATACTTTTTCTCCTTGAATTTGGCAAAAGTTATTCAATCTCTTACAAAGTTGAAATAGTTAATTCTATAGACTTTGTCTGGTAAAATAATCAGGTATTTTGTTTTATTTTCTGGGGAGCAGCAGTGGTCGGAATTTATTATTCAAATGGTACTTATGAGTAACTAGAATATTGTGGCAAATTACGAGTATGTCCTAGTGGTATAAATGACTGCCAATTATGACTTAAATGGTCTATATAGTAGTGGATGTTCCCCTAAGTACCATAGAACTCCGGATTTGTGCTAAGTGCTAAAATAACTCCAAACAATAAAGCTACTACATTTAAAGTGAGCATGATAGGAATTCTCAAATGTTTCACATGATTTTTGTTATGTGGATGTAAGGTTGTTTTTAAAGTGCTTTAAAAGCATTTCAGAGCCTGGCTTGGGAAATAAACCTTGAATGTTGTCACCTGTGGTCCTCATGGCCCTGGCTTCTTTTTTGAATTTAACAAATATGCGTTGATTTTTTTTTTCCCCAGTTCTGGGCTCATGGATGCTGGCGAACACTTCACCACTGAGCTTTATGCCTTCCTCCCACTTCACCTCCAGCCCAGTGACAGCAAAATTTCTAGATTTAATGCTGGTGTAGAACTAACATCTCTTACCCTGATACGTTTTCTTTTTCAGACTTTGGATGGATTTTTTTTGTGGGAGCATCTGATGGCAAAATCATGTATATATCCCAGACGGCTTCTGTACATTTAGGTTTGTCCCAGGTAGGTATGGCCTAATTTTATGTACAATCAAAATATTCGATTAAATTGTAGCAGATTGTGACAGCTTTGCCTAGCCTGAAAATGAGTCTGCATTTGTGTATGAACATTATTCATAACTGCAAAATACCCCCACCCCCACCCAGTGCTGGGGATTGAACAAGCTCTATGACTGAGCTCTACCCCCAACCCCAAATTTCTCTTTAATAGGATTCCCATGCAGTTTTCTTCTTCTTCTTCTTCTTCTTCTTCTTCTTCTTCTTCTTCTTCTTCTTCTCCTTCTCCTTCTCCTTCTCCTTCTCCTTCTCCTTCTCCTTCTCCTTCTCCTTCTCCTTCTCCTTCTTCGCATTTTTACCTTTTTCCTTTCTTTTTCCTTTGAGGCTTGTGACCACTATGTCTTCACTGTGGCCAGCCCTGTTCTGAGTCTGTCCTATGTATGCCCTGCCCTATCTGCTCACCTAGTGATGTTAGATGGCACAGAAAAGAGCTTCCCCAGGGGACCTCCAGTCAGTCCACACATGCTGGGCTGTACATGGTGTTGTGCGTTGCTGTGAGGTGAGAGGAAGCTGCTGTAGAACATGGATTTTATGCAGCATGTGCTTTGGGGAGACAGAAAGGGAAGGGGTAGATTTATGAGTGTTCACATGGAATTCAAGGTCATTTTTCCTGAGTTTTTCCAGTTCAGTGGTTGTTTCAGTAAAGCATTTTATATGCTTGTGATAGAAACTCATAAAATTCAGTTTACTACTGTTTTGCACTGCAAGGTCTTGGTTTCTTTAGAACATTTAAATATTACCCATTTTTTGGGAAAAGTGAAACCATCTTCTGAAAAGGGGGTTCCTCCCTTAGAAGGAAGAGATGACCTCAGCTTGTGGACCCCCAGCCAGATGAGAGATGGGTGGAGGGTCCGGCTGCTGTCTGGGCCTGTGGATGGCCCCGAAAGGGAGAAGCAGACTGGGTTTTCCTTTCACATCTCTGATTTAACAAGCGTGGGACAGAGTCACATTTTTTTATACATGCCAGGACTAAACGTTCCTTTATATTGTGAGCTCTCAGCGTGACTTTTCATCACAAGTGAGGACATACTTCAATGAATGACAGAGACAGAACAAGGGCTCCCGAAAGGCGTGTGAGTGACCTGTTCTGTCCATCCTCTTCCCACAGTTAAGCCCAAATGGAACATGCCTATTAATGTTTCTTGAGTTTTTCTCATTAAAAAACAAAATTACCAAATTTGGGAACCTGAGTTTGGTGTATTCCTTTTCTTTTTCTGCCAGTACATTAAAAAAAAAAAACTTGTCATTATTTTACAGCCATCTCTTCCACTGTATGCACATCCTTCTCCACATCCAAATGGGCTTATGTGTTTCCTATGCAAAGTCTGTTAAAGGAAATTGCATATTAAAATTGTTTAGAAGGTTGTTTCTTACTCTCTCTTCTCTTATGGGACCTGCTATCCCAAATAGTTTATCAAAGCTTGATTCTTTTTTTTAATGTTTATTTTTTAGTTATAGGTGGCACAATATTTTTATTTTATTTTTACGTGGTGCTGAGGATTGAACCCAGTGCCTCACATATACTAGGCAAGCACACAACCCCAACCTCCAAAGCTTGACTCTTGCATCTATGTGAACCGAGGGATAAATATGTGTACAGACTGAGAAATGTTTTGAGAAGATTAGATTTACTATTTCTATGGGATTGGAGATTGTAGCAGCTTAGTGGTAGAGAATGTGCTTAGCTGAATAAGTCCTGCCCACCCCTCATCCCCAATCCTCCACAAATAAATGGAAAGAAAAGAAAAAAGAAATTTATTACTTTACATATTTTAGAATTAATCAGAATTATTTACTTGCACCTAGACTGGTTTCTTTTTCTGACCTAATCTGTGGATTATTTACCTTTTAAAATTATAATTTACTTTAAATAGTCTTACAATATTGTCACAAATAAGATAAAATATTTCATATACTTTTAAGATGATTTGTTAAAAAATTTTTGATCAGGGGCTCACACTGGCATTAAAGTGTTTTTGTAGCTCCAAACGGAGGCTACCACAACCTCATCAAGGAATCAGAAAAAAAACCAGTTGCCCTGCATGATCAACTTGACTTATTTTTTTTACAATTGTCTTCTCTACAGGGAACAAAGAAGCTAAAGGAATCTACAACTTTCTTAGAAAATGGTAGTACTGGCCCTTCCTCCCTTTTAAAACAAGGATACAAAGTTGTATTTCTGCATATGATCACAGAAATCAATTTGACCACTATTTTTCAGTATTAAATTTATATCTGAGATCCCTAGCAGTAAAAACAAAATGGGAAATAAATTCAAGTATTCAGGAATTTAATGTCCTGGGGTTATATTTTAAATAATATGGTAATGCCTGCTCTGTCTCTCTTTCAGATCATGCTGGGAAACAGATCAGAATAACTATTTTGTGTGATTTGTGAAGTATAGGGAGCTATACAAAAACCAGACAGCCTCACTTTCATTAAACACAGTTTGCAACTAGAGTCCTTTGGTGGGCATCTCTTAGGGTTGCTCGGTCACTTGGAATATGTGGGCACATCTTTAGGTACTGAGCACAGCTTAAGCAATCTGTCACTCAGGCAGCTCAGCCTACCAGCCTACCTTGCACCCCACACAGACTCTTTTTATTTGGTAAAAAGATTCTGTTGATTATGAACACAATAATTAAGAATGACCAACACATTGGAAAGGTAATGACTAAGCCTTCTGTCAAGATTAACTCCACATGAGGAAATGGAGGCAACATAAAAGTATGATGTTTCCTTTTCATCATATGCAAAAATACAACTTTGTATCATTGTTTTAAAAGGGAAGAAAGTCCAGGTATGAACATTTTCTAAGCAAGTTGTAAGATTCCTTTAGTTTCTTTGTTGCCTATGAAAGGACAATTGTAAAAAAGATAAGTCAAGTTGATCATGTAGGGCAACTGATTTTTTTCTGATTTCTCGATGGAGTTGTGTTAGCCTCCGTCTGCAGCTACAAAAACACTTTAATGCCAGTGTGAGCCCCTGGTCAGTGGCTGGGGAGTGTTCCACAGTGAACTGTTTAAATAAGCAACAACAAACTTTTCTCTTAGATCTGCCTTCTGTTCATGATTAACTCCACAGAAGGAAATCTAGGTAGAATTGCAATGTGTATTTTTTTCTGTCTTCTTTACTTGAACAGTAAAATAAAGTATTGAATAGGATGTCAAATACCCAACTACTCTTTTAAAAAATGTTTTGCACCCTTTAGATTATTTTCATTATTAGCAAAGAATTGGACAAATATAACAAACCAAAAACCTTAATAAAGTAGGCTTATGGACTGGGGATAGAACTCAGTAGTAGAGTTCTTGCCTATTCTGCACCAGGCCCTGGGTTCAATCCCCAGCATACACACAAAAATATTAGTAAAATTTTACCCAGTAGACAGAGTAATGCTTTAAAAGGTTTTCTGGTGAATAGCAATTGTAGTAATAGCTTATATTTACATGGTGCTCATCTGTGTTCCTAGAACTTTCAATTACTCTCAGTGACATTATCTCATTAAGTGAGGTTCATGTTAAGTCAAGGTTACACTCCTTGGTAGAGGGTCACAGGAACATACCTTCCCCGATCAGTTCTGCCATAATCGTGTGAAAATTCACAGCAGAAGGGAATTGTTCAGTTTTGTCCTGCTTTTGATCTGTACTATCTAAATACCTGAATTATACATTTGAGGATGTAAAAATGATTCTTTATATTCTTCAAACCCAAAGCCTTTTTTTTCCTTTTAAGTGCTGGAGATGGAACCAGAGTCTCTTCCATACTAGGCAAGTGCTCTACCACTAAGCTATACCCCCAAATCATGTTTATTTTATTTTGAGGCAAGTCTTGCTTAGTTGCTCAGTCTGCCCTTGAACTTACCTCATTCTCCCAAGTAGCTGGGATTGTAGGCATGTGCCGCTGCACCAGGCTTAAAAAGGATTCATTAAACTTTTTTTAATTCCAGTATTGGAATTTTTAAAAATCTACGTCTTATGGCAGTGTATTTTTTTTTAAATCTTAAGCTAGTAAACAAGAGGTCATTGTTGTTAAACTGTGGTATTAAAAACGGCAGAGATAAGCAGAAAATACAGTTAGTTTGTCCACCTAGTCCAGAGGCTGAGCATTAGAAAACAGTTGCATCCAACCTGGGGATTCTGTCAGGTTTGCAGGCACAAAAACATACAGACATGTTTTAATATGTTGGAAAAAGTAGTGCCGGGAAGCACTCTTATCCATAACATTCACTGAACATTTACCAACGGATTTGATTCCTTTTTTGTTCTTATTATTGTAATTATTTTACTTATATTTAAGCAAAAACAATCCCTGTATAGCTGCTATGTATAGTTTTAAATATCCTTGTGGTTCAGATTTCCTTACCAAAGTTCCATGTTATATAACTTTGAGGTTACTGGTATACGTTTTCATATAAAATAGCTGTTTATGAGACACATAAAGAAAAATGTAATATTTGAGATTGATACCAGAAACACAATAATACAAACAGCAACCATGTAAGTTAGAGGCACAAGACCAAATTCTTTCACTTTTGAAATAAAGAGAAAGGACAATGTTTTATGTTTGTTGACATAACTTGAACCCTGAAACCCAAACCATCTTAACCATCTTATTTTTAAATGCTCAATTTACCATACTCAGTAAAACACCCAAAACAGAGTAATATGCATTTCCCCAGTGCCAAGTGACTCTGCCCTTCCCCACAGAATATACCCTTTTAGTGTTGTATTTATCATAGGCAGTTTTCTTGGCAGGAGGAAAAGCTATTCAGCAAAACATAAAAAAGCTCTTAGTAGAAAAGTCATTCATTTTGTAGTTAGCAGGGTTCTACAAATAATAAGGGATCACATCGAAGTTCTGTTTTAATAAGTCTGATGTATGAGTCCAGGGAGTTTTATGGCAACAACTTTCTCTCCTTCTCTAGACAGACAGACAGACAGACAGATGGACACACACACACACACACACACACACACACAATATTTTTCCTGCAAGGTAGTCACATTTCTTCCGGCATTGAAAAGCATGAATAAATAAATAAATACAGGAAACACATGTCAACCATAATTTTGAGTTAAGGTCAGCACTGTTTTATCATTCCAGAATTTGTTCTGTAAAAACATTTCCTTTATTTGACGGCTGTTTTACTTCCTAGACAGTCTTAGTGTTTTCCTGTCCGTTTTATAATGGACCCAAGAACTCAGAAAATCAAGCCCTCCTTCCCTGCCTCTTGACCCTCCTGGTTCTCCAATCTCTGATGAGAACAGGTACTTTGGAAATAGATAAGAAGATTGGGGGATTAAAACACAAATCCCACCCCTAATTAGTAGAGATACAAATTTTCCTGCAAGTCCCTGAAGGTGTTTCTCAACAGAGACGTTAGTAAAGTACTATTTTTTTAAAAAAAATTTTAAATTTTTGTTGTAAATGGATAGAATATCTTTATGTATTTACTTCTATGTGGTGCTGAGGATTGATCCCAAGGCCTCACACTTGCTAGGCATGTGCTCTGCCACTGAGCTACAACCCAGCCCCACAAAGTACTATTTTTCTCTCAAAAAGAATTTCAGGCAAACCACAATGATCATTTTTTTCCCTTAAAACATGGATAAGGGTATCCATTACAGGCCAATACTAAAACATTATTATTATTATAATTATTTTAAAATAAGCTGGACCTCAATGGCACAGTGCTTGTCTAGCATGCTTGAAATCCTGGGTTCAGCCTCCAGCCCCCAGAATAAATATATAAATAAACACATATATAATAAGCCATTGAAATAATGATTTTAAAAATCCAGCTCCTTTAGTGTTTAGCTTGAAACTCCCCATTTTGATAGCACTCTATAATGTGCCCCATAGCTCTGTCTCATGTGGCTGGCTTAAATGTTGCTGGTTTATTTAAAACTTTTTAAGGGGTAACAGGAATGACTTGAAAGAAGAGGATTCATATATCTCTCTCCCCCCCCCCCCCCTCTCTCTCTCTCTTTCTTCCCAACAAAATGACGTAAACGTTTTTCACATGGGCCAATCTCCATTGAGGTCGATCGCAGAGGCCCAGATTCAGGAGGTGGCTGTGAGGAGGTGACAGGGGGATGTCTGTAACAGGATTCTCTCTGTGCTCTGCTTGCCTCATATTTGAAGGAGATGCTCCAGGAACAATGCTGAGAGTGGAGCCATGCAAGGCTTCTGAGGGGATAAAATTACTTAGCAGACTAGAAACAATCTCTTCTGAATAAAGAAGGCAGTTTGCCACATCTTGACAGATTAGGAGAACTGGCTGGGAGGAGTGGGATAAATTACTTCGCCTCTCCAGGGCCCTTTGGTTCCAAGTGAAGAGCTGAGGGCCCTGGAGGCTCCAGGAGAACTTCTCACTGAGCCACTTGGCTGGCCTTATGCAGCTGTGGGACCTGGCACATGGCACCTGCAGGGCTACCCCTTCGTAGATGACCCTCTGAGTGACAGCAGGTAGTCTCCAAATGTGCCCTGGCCAGACACAGGACGACCACAGCCTCCTTGTGCTCCCTAGGGTCACACCACCCTTGGGCAGGGCTGTGAAGACTCTTCTGACCCACTCAAGGTCCTTTGCCTCCCAAGGGCACTATTTCAGCGGGGCTTTGGGGTTCCCACTGGCTGCGTTGAAATTACCGTCATTCTTCCTGATGCTCCTCCAAACAATACTGGAATACACTGACAACTGCCCTTATCTGTCACTCCCAACTCTACTAATAGGAGTCTTAAAAACAGGACTGCGCCCCAGTGCTCAGAAGGCTGCCCTGGAGGCTCTTTCTGAAACTTTCTGTGCCTTTGCCCATTTGTGAAGGGGTGCAGGTCTCCAGGACTCAATAGCATATCCTTGAGTGGCATCCGGGCTTGGGAGAACATTCTAAAGATGCTCACAGTCAGGAACAGGACCCCCAGGGCCCTCTGTGCAAATATCCCAGTAGTGGGGTTTTTCTGGAACCACCCATTCCTGCAGAGCCAGGTCCAGGCCAACACAGACACGGCTGGAAGGCTGCCATGGGACCCCCCTGTGGGGCATGTCTGGAAGGAGGCATTACCCTGGTGTTGAGGTAGCAACCCCAGGAAATAACCACCACGTCATGTGGCTGGCTGGAGTGGCCCCAATCCCTCCTGCAGGTCACACAGAGACACAGCCGCACCCTTGGGCCAGAGCTGTAGAATTTTCACAGTCATCTTGGACCAGGAAAGCCAGAGATACATTTCTGGCAATGTGAGAGAGGCCTGGCAGTGCCTGAGGCACACGGTTCAGAGCTGCGGAAGAAAGGGGCTTTGTCAGAGTAGAGCCTCCCGTGGTCCCTTGGTCAGCTCTGAGAGGTGGAGTGAATGTGGCTCTGGGAGGGAACACAGTAGGGCTGCAGTGGCTATCTCGGGCAGGCAGCATGTGAGTGGGGGTGCAGGACAGAGCCCAGAGAGTTGGAGTCCATTTTGAGCTGTCTCTGAAGGACGCTGCCCAGGCCCCTCCAAGGCCCCTCCAGGGCATTCCTTCCTACTCGGGCCTCCTGGGCTCTGAGCTCTGGCTTGGCCCTCTGGCTTCTCAGGCATGGAAGGCAGTTCAGAGCTGGGCTGTGGGGAAGCAAAGGGTCCATGTTTGACACAGGTGTGGGTCGTGGGCAGACTCCAGTCCTGACCCCAGCAGGGTGTGAGCATGTGGCACACCCTGCACTTTCCCCTGGTGCCAACCCTGGAGAGATGGTGACATTTCTGTTCCTTTCACCCCTGCAGGTGGAGCTCACAGGCAACAGTATTTATGAGTACATCCATCCATCTGACCACGACAAGATGACGGCTGTCCTCGCCGCTCACCCGCCTCTTCACCATCACCTGCTCCAAGGTAGTTCCTCCAGGTGAAAGTAAACAAGGCCACGTTCTTAACTATGACCCAGGGCTTGGCTTACCACACCTGCCAAGGTCTAGGGGTTACCAGGGAAACACTTGGCCCCATCAAGTGGGAGGTGCATTTTGGCCTCTGTCTTTTAAACCAGATTATTTAAACCAGCCCCCATTACTGCCAAAGACTATTCAGAGCTGCCGGGGACAAAGGTGCTCATGATTTAGAATTGCAGGTTGCAGCCTCACAGGTTTAGACCTGGGCTGCAGCTTCTGAGGATACAGCCCAGGGGGCTGTGAAACTGCCTGGGGGAAACTACACCTGAAATTCCCCTAGGTGACAGCAGTTCCTTTGCTATGACCACAGACTGTAAACCATCCTGAGAGCAGGAGGACAGTGGCTTTGCTATTTTCATGTTACCTTGTAGCCATGGTGGATATTTCAACATATCATTTATGCTCGTGGCTACTGCAAAATTCTGGAAGTCATGAGACCCACCACTGAACCTTGTTTTTTAATGTAGTGATAAAATAGCACACTTACATCCATGTTCAGGGTGTGCCACTATGTGTTTAAATACTAGGATAACTACTTTCCTACATAGTTGGTTTGTTTTGTAACTATATGCATTTTATTTTATGCATTTAAAAGTGTTACTCTGAGCAGGGGTCTGGGTTTTTTTTTGCCATAGCACAAATCAGTTAAGATGCCCTGGGCATCACAAAATTAGAACAAATGCTGGGAAGATACAGAAGTTTTCCGGGACCCCGGCCTTTTAACTTCGTGGACAGCTCAGAGAGGCCAGCAGGCTAATGGGTCTCACTTATGCCTTAGACTATAGTACCCAATGGGGCCCCAATTCCCAAGTGGAACAAAATGCAAATAAAAGACTTCAAAGTGGTGAGGACATTTAGCCATGGAGGAGAAATATGGCTTTCATTCTTATTGCTCCCTCCTGGGGAAGATTACCCTCAGGCTCGGAGGAGGGACCACAGAAGCGCATGCTCAGTTGTCCAGCAGCAGTTGATCTCGCTGTTCCTTTCCAAGGAGAGAGTCTGGTGTGCCAGCTTCTGAGACAAGACAGGGCCGTACTATAACTACAGCCTGTGATAGTCGTTGGGATGGGATGGCATCTAAATCAACATGAAAAAATGATGCCGAGAGTCATTCCCAACAACAATGACTAATCTTTCCACTCTGGTGTGTTTTCAAAGCTGGACACAGACAGCAGGAGTCCTAGAGAATTCCTCAGAACACCATGTTGTTGCTTAAAACACCGCACAGGGTGCCCCCTGCTTGGCAGTGGCCTTCTGCTACTGCCCTGGGTTTCATGTTCCCCTTCCTGTGTTGTAGCCTCTGGAAAAGTGGTGAAGGAATGAAAGTAAGTGAAGCTGGGGGGACAGTGAGGCCCGTCTACTCCTGTTTCTGTGGGGTTTGAGGCTGAGGTGGAGAGCAGTCCTAGAGGAGAGGCAACAAGCTGGGGGCCTAGGGTCCCGTGCTGACTCCCTGCACGCCAGCCCAGGGGTGCAGGGAAGGCTCCTGAGCACACGGTGCTCTTCTCACTCACAGATTTTCTGCCTGGATGGAACTCCATTGTTTTATGGTGAAATGTGTGAGAAGTGCGCCCTCCCCCCAGATGAGTAAGACCAGGTGGTACTTTTGAGACGTGAGCTTCCACAGCTCAGTGACATCTGTCTGGTTCAGACAGGAGGACTGTGGGTAAAGCACATAGCCTGTCCAGCTGGGGGAACCAAGGAGGCCTCTGAGTCGATTCCCAAACTTCCATGAGGCAGTGCCCTCAGGGACAGTGGAGGAGGACCTTGCTCCACTCCAGCCTTTTTTTTTTTTTTTTGGTACTGGAGATTGAACTCAGGGGCACTCGACCACTGAGCCACATCTCAGCCCTATTTTGTATTTTATTTAGAGACAGGGTCTCACTGAGTTGCTTAATGTATCACAGTTGCTGAGGCTGGCTTTGAACTCACAATTCTCCTGCCTCAGCCTCCAAAACCACTGGGATTACAGGTATGCGCCTCCATGCCCGGCCCAATCCTTTTTTAATGATAAATTTATCACCAGGCAGAATGGTGCATGCCTGTAATCTCAGCCTCTCAGGAGGCTGAGGCAGGAGGATCACAAGTTTAAGGGCAGCCTCAGCAACTTAGTGAAACCCTGTTTCAAAATGGAAAAGGGTTGGGAATGTAGCACAGTGCTAGAGACTTGCCTAGCATGTGTGAGGGCCTTGTATTTATTTACAAAATAAATAAATAGATAAACTTATTAACCTCCAACAAATGTCTATTTAGAGTGGAGTGACAGCCCCTCACTCAGAGGTGTGGCCTTTCTCTATTGCTGTCTCTGAGGGCTGGTGTCCTTTAAAGCCGAGGAGGATTCCTGTATGTTTGCAAGAGTGAGAACTCTTTATGCACAGGGCCTTTCAAAGAAAGGAAAGGAAGGTCCGGCTTAGCTAAACTGTGAGGGGTTCCCTGGGGAGGTGGAGACAAGGGTTGCTCCTTCCAGGGCCAGAAATGAGGGCCAAAGCTTTGCTCTGGCCATAGTAGTTCTCAGCCCCCAGCCCCCACAGTGCAGGAGGTATGAGTGGATGGCCCCCTCTGCCAGGGAAAGAGCCTACGCTGTGACTGACACTTAGCATCTGCTACCTGGGGGAGTCAGACTCTTCTGGGCCTTCACGGTATCTCAGGCACCCACCCCAAGTCTGCCAGGAAGTTCTCCCAATGCCAAGCCACTCTGTGGCCTCTAGGAGGTGATGGTGGCCAGTGGAGCTCTGCCAGGCCCAGCCCTTGACTCCAGGCTGGCCTCCATGCTGTGGCTGAGATTTGAGCTGCTCTCTTTTGGGGCCTGTGGAAGCCACACCAGGACAGGGCCAGTCTCTCCCCTCCTCACCCAGACCTTAGCAAGTTCTCAGAGTCAGGGTCGGGCACAGAGGAGCAGGCCTCTGACTGTGGCCCTGGGAATTTCATGGCACTGTGTGTGGGGAGATGGGAAGCAGGTGGGACCATGGCCCATGGAACCTCGCTCCTGCTTTCAGAGTTCGAGATAGAGATAGAGAGGTCCTTCTTCCTCCGAATGAAGTGTGTCCTGGCAAAAAGAAACACGGGCCTGAAGTGCAGTGGATACAAGGTATGAAGGGCCCTGGGGGGACGGAGAGCTGGTCGTGTTCTGCACTGGGTACTTGGTATTCCGCCTCACACTCAAGGATGTCTGCAGAAGGGAAGCCTCGGGAACCAAACATATCATTCCCACCAGGGCAGAAGTCTCCAGTGACTGGCTCATGGCTGCTTCTGAGGCCCATGTAAGGGCTGGTGCTTTAGAGGGATATTCCAGCTGGGCTGGCTTTCGTCCCATGAGACCAGAATTGGCTGTGGCTCAGGTTAGACTTGTCTTCCAGACAGGTCACTTGTTCTGGCTAATTCCAGTGTCTAGGAGCAGGTGACCTGCAGAGCTGGCTGGCAATGTCGTTCCACAATGTCAGAGGTAGCTGACGTGGGTTAAGGAAGTCTGTTATGCGCCAGGAGCCTGTTACCCTCCGTCCTCTCTCTGAGCTCCCCACTGCCTCCAGGATCCTCTCTGCTGTCCTCCCTGAGAGGCCACAGCCATCAGTCACTCTGCAGTTGGAGACAGCTAGGAAGATTTTCTAGAAACATTTGTTCCTTTGAAGAGGAGGGAGAAGAGTGGGGAGAAGAGGAGGCATCTGTGTCTTTGTCCTCTCTTTCTGGAACACCCCTACCAAGCCTCTCCCAGCCCCTCCCAGGGTCTTCCTTTCCCTCAGCTCCTCCCAGTGCCTTCCCCATTCCAGGCTGACCCTTCCCCTTGGCCCTCCTCGGCCATCCCACTCTGAGCTCTTCCCTTAGACCTCGACCCCCTCATTTGTTCTGTTTTATTTTATTTTTGCCATAAAAGGGATGGAGCCCAGCACCTGCCACCGAGAGGCAAGAGCTCTACCACTGAGCTGCTCCCCCAACCCCTGTCCCCTTGGTTTTTAATTGTCCCAGGCTCTAAGCCGCATTGGGCCAGGATGGGCAGCCACCAGCCCGGCCTCTCCCGGAGACATTCTTCAGGAGACTTGGCTCTTGACTTGTTTCTGCTGCTTATTGACGGTCCAGCTGTCTAATCTGCAGCAGAACATCACCTGTCTATCTTGTCCTCACTTCCCTGCTCAGTAAAATGGGAGAATAGACTACAAGGATTTGGAGATTTCTTCTAGCTCTACAGACGATGAATACCTTGAGGGATCCTGGAGAAAGGGTTTTGAACAGAGAACTTGAAGGCTAAGGATGTTAGTCTGTACCACTGCAGTTACGATGATTGTGATTCCAGCACGATTTTACTGACTTAATATGTTTTTGCCATCCTGGATCCCAGAGTCTCATGCAGGCCAACAAGCTATACCTTGCAGAGCTATGCCCCAGCCTGTTACTGACTTTAACTGGCATAAATGCTTCTACTCATCAGGCTCCAGGTGGTATAGAGGTTCCTGTTTGAACTTGGTGCGTTCTTGCCTACATGGTCTTTGGCTCTAACTGGAAGGCTTTTAGATAGCCACTCTGACTTGTTGATTATTAAGATCTTGAATTAAAATACATGAAATTAAAAGACATAAAAATGAAGATTTAAAAAAAAATCTATTGAAAGGATTCTTAAGGAGGTTTTGAAGTTGCCAAAGTGTCACATCATGAAGTCCCAACCCCACCACCCCAGCTGCTGGCGATGTGTCCTTATTTTATCTGATGAGTCTGGCCTGGGAGAGGAGGGGGTTAGGGCTTGGATCTGGAATGACCCCCAAAGTCTCTTGGTGAAAGCCTGGTTCCCACCACAGCAAGGTTCAGAGGCGGGGCTTTAGGCAGTGAGTGGATCCTGGGGACCCTGACCTCATCAGTGGATCAGCCCAAGGATCAGTCCATTGATGGGTGAATGGAGCCATTGGAGGAGGTGCTCACTGGGCAGGGGTTTGTTACTTTTCTTAAAATTTAATTTAGGAAAGTAAAATGATCAAAATGAGAAGTATGATTAATCAAAGTTCTTTTAGAATGTCTTTAAAAATCCACCATACTGAGTCCCATAGTTTGAATCATTTTTTTCTTATTGAGCTATGTTCAAGAGGAATAAGTGTAAAATAACAGATTTTTATTTCTCTGCTTCTTCTGAAAAAGCTACATGAGCCTCTGAGAGCCTGGCTGGGGATCAGGAGGGGCAGGGCCAACCTGCTGGTGTCTCTTGCAGACACTGGGCAAGGAACCTGGGGCAGACTGCACATGGGCTCTGGAGGATCCAGGCTCTTGTTCCACGATCAGCAGGTGGAAGAGACCCAAGCAGCACCCTGCTTCTGTGGTCACTTTGCAAAAGATCATTGATCTAGTGTCCACCTCATGAAAATTCCAGTGCTGGCTAGGGTGGGAATCCACAAGCGAGAAGCCCTTCCACATGATACTTAGAGACACAGAAGGACCCTCGGGAGGACCTTCAGGAAAATAAATCTAACACAGTTATGATTTACAAATGCAAAGACCAGAACACATCAGAGAGAAGAATTTACAAAATGTAGGCCTGTGGTTGTTAAGGCCATCAGAAGCAAATGTTGAGTGACCAACCTACATGGCCGTTTGAGAGAGTATTTTGATTCTGCTGAGGCTAATGCTTCCCAACACGGTTTCCTTCCCTCTGGCCCCATTTCAGAGGGCTGTGAAAATGGGAAAGACTCCAATTCAAGTTGTCTCAGTGATCAGCACACAAGATCAGTGGGCTCTCTGGCCAAGAGAATCAGATTTTAGCAAAGAAAAACAACAAAAGATGACTGACCTTTGCCCTGGGTTTGCCGGACTGCAATGGCAATTAAGCCCATTTCCTGTGGCATCTCAAACATCAACCTGCAAATGGTGGGAAAAATTGGTCAGCTGGAACAGGGAATCGTGCAGGAGGGGCATACCTCCGACAGGAGGGGACAGGGCTTGTGTTCACAGTGTGCGTGTGGCCAAGGAAATGGAGTCACACAGCTAGAAGGGCTCTGCCCTCCTTCACAGCCTCTGCAGTGAGAATGCCCACCAGAGCTGAAGAAATGCCCGAGGGCACCGAGCCCAGAGGAGGGACAGAGGCACCTGTTGGTGTCCTCAAGACTGGGTCAGATGATCCATCTTAGGAATATTCCACCAAGTTCTTTCTTCCCCCTCTGGTGCATGCACTCTGCTCAAGTGACAACTAGCAATTGCTGACATTTGTTTCTACTTACAGTGAGTTTCTGTTCAAACACCAGTACACAATCACAACAGAAGTTTCTGATTATTCAGAAAACCAATATGGTGGCAATAAAGATGTTTAAAAGATACACCATTCCCTGAGAACTAATTAGGCTTTAACTATAGTAAATAAATCTACACCTTCTGAGAACCTGGAAGAACCTGGATCATTTTAGGCTTTAGTCCCGTGTTCTAAAAATCCTATATCCAAAGTGCTTATATGCTGAATACATTTTAAGAGGTGACTATTTTAATATACAATTTTAAGCTGACTTTTACACACATTTGTTGTATTAATAACTTGTAATCATTTACAGTTTTTTTCTGTTTCAGTATCCCAAGCAAGGAATTGGGGATTTAATTCTATTTAGAAAAACATTTGTCTTATTTTAGTCTATTCATGGTTGTTGTCTTCCATCTTAAAATATCACCCTTAAAAAAGATCAATGTTTATTAAATATTTAGTAAAAAGTTATCCAGTCATCCTTTAAATGAAATTTCCCTGAATAACTTTAGTTTAAAAAATAAAATTATTTAGGTCTTGAGATAAATTCCAGAGCTTCCCTTAACAACACACCCATGATTTAATAATCCCATTCACAGAAAAAAATTGCTTAGATTCCTTATGTTATATATAAACTCTTCATGCTCCGAACAAAACACATGTCCCCTGGTTGCATCCTCTGCAGAGATTGAGAACAGTTGGCCACCAGCCTTTCTAATAAGAACCTTTGAGTACTTGAATTTCATTACTAAATTTTCACTTAGTCAATAAAAGAATCTATTTGTAAAAGTTCCTGTTGGGGCCTCTTAGGCAGCCCAATGTTATTAAAATAACAGCATTTCCTATGTACACAACAGAAAATACACTTGGATTAGAACTTTTGTAAAAGGCTGGTCTTGCCACTGTTGAGAAAGCTTGTTAAGGAATTTTACCTTTAAAGTAACACCCTTCAGGTTCTTTGTGTACTTTTGTCATTATTGTTGTTGGGTTTTTATTTTAATTTTAATTTAATTTTATTTTTTATTTTTTTGCTGAGGCTGGCTTTGAACTTGAGATCCTCCTGCCTCCCAAACTGTTGGGATTATAGCCATGCACCATTGCCCATTGTCTTTATGTAGTTTTGCTGTGGACATTTGTTCCTCTTGCACCAACCATTTGTCTTTATCTTGTTAATATTAACTGCTCCTTTCCTTCTGAATCCCTCCCTCTCCCATTCTCAGCCACAGGTTTTGGGTGGGATGGATTCCATTGTTAACTCCAGGTGAACCCTAAGTGCTCAATTGGTCCCATTTCATTCCCCTTTAATTTACCAGAGCACTACCATCTTAACTGATGAAAAGAATGTATCCATACTATCTTCATTAGGTGAGTGACACACAATGGGGGAAAAAGTGTTTTCTCTGTTGCCTGAAATAGCAGCAGAACAGATGCTCTCTTTTCCAAATGGTTTATGCACTGTGGCTACTAGGAGAATAGCCACACTGGAAATTAAGCTGCTGAGGGAGCCCAGAGCATAAAACCAGGGATCTCCTGATAGAACGAACTGACTTAGGCCTGCTGCAGAACTGGTACATTACTATATACACACATAGCTTGCTTTCTTGCTTTCTTTACTGGAGGTGGGAGGTTACTGGGGATTGAACTCAGAGGCACTCAACCACTGAGCCACATCCTCAGCCCTATTTTGTATTCTTTTAGACACAGGGTCTCACTAAATTGCTTAGTGTCTCACCATTGCTGGGGCTGGCTTTGAACCCAGGATCCTCCTGCCTCAGCCTCCCCAGCCACTGGGATTAGAGGCAGTTGCCACTGTGCAGGCCATGTAGCTTTATTTGTATAAATTATGCATACATTTATATTTTTTGTTGTTTGGCTTAATTGCAGTTTTTGTAATAAAACAATTACTAATTCATGAAATAGTCTAGTTAAACTTTTTAATTTCTAAAAAGTTTAATTGATAACAAGAGCCACCTAATAAAGGCTTGAGGGAAATAAATGTTTAAAATACATAAAAATTAATGAAAACATATAGAACTACCATGACACAGCAATCTGTCTTTCGGAAATGTACCTGAAGGAAATAAAACCACCATCTCTCTCTCTCTCTCTCTCTCTCTCTCTCTCTCTCTCTCTATATATATATATATATATATATATATATATATATATATACATATATATAATGTATATATGTATACATACATATACTATTAGTACTCTAAATATTTCTTTTTTCTTTAACCATAAAATCTTTTAAAATAATAAATATGATTGAATTCTCCAGAAAAACAAACTTTAATTCCCTCAAAAATGACAATCTTAAATATTGGATGTGCTAAAGACCTTTATGTGATTAGATGCAAATAAGAAAGCAATTAAATCATTATTCATCAGTACTAATGAGCGTGTTATTCAGGCCTATTCTTCAATTAAAAGAAAATAAGGGCCTAACATGTGAGAAAGAGTGATTTTAAGAACAGAAATGTAAGTACAAGTCATGTTGCACTGAGTGACTGGTGGGACCCACTGATCACCCCTTCCCAAATCCTATCAATGGCAACACTATCTGTTCAAGTCACTTCACATTTTATATTACTAATAGGGAAAAAACTCTTGAGAGTCAGGTGTGCATTTTTCTAAGTGAACGTTCTTCCTGTCATCTTTTATAAATATTTTTAAGGCCTCTATGACCTTGTTTTCTCAAAAATGTTCTACTATCTCTAAAAATATATTTAAAATTCTCCCTTAACTCTATTGTTTCTGTAAACATTCTTTTCCCAGGCATATTATTTTGGTATTATCACTATCTACCCCAACTGTAGCTCTCCTTTTCTTTATAAGATCTAGAGATCTCTCCATGCTTTATAAGATCTAGAGATCTCTCCATGCATTGACCTCTATCAAACTTTCCCACATGCCCACCACTCTTATGTCACACATATATGCTATTTTCCCCCATTAAATAATGTTACATAAAATTGTGACTACGATAGACTTGCTGATCAACATTCATGTGATTGCCGTTATTTCATATAGTACCAATATGTGCTATTCATACATTTATTTATTTAGCAAACATTTATTAATTTTTTGGTATGGGCAATGCTTTTGGCATTGCAGATATAATTGGAAATTAGAAATTTTAGGTAGTTTTTAGCTGAGTGGTTTTGTTAGCATTTTGCTAGTTTATATTACATGGAAACATTCCGATGTGGTGTTAATATATTCAAACTAGATTGTGTGATCTTGAATTGTAGGGATATGTTTATTTCATTTGCATCCTGGGGCAAAATCTGGAGGACTCTATTGAGAAAGTATTAGGAAAGAAGGAATCTGAAGATAAGTTGTAACTGGAATTAGAGTGGTGAAAAATGCTGCATTAAAAAAATCTTGATTTTGCAAGATTGGGGGCATGTGTTTTAGCTGGAACTTTCGGCAATACATTCTGGAAGAAAAATTGCTCCTTATCTCTTTGTCCTGACATCACTTTGAATATTGAAATGGCGAATTCAAAAATATTTTATAATTTTATAATATTTTATAATATAATTTTAAATATTTATTTATAATTTTATATTTTATAATATAATTTATATCAAAGAAATAAATGCTTTAGAATGCAAAATATATTTATGCTTTAGAATGCAAAGTATATTTCTTTCTTTTTTGACACCTCATTAAACCTTCATCATGTAATTTTATTTAAACACACTAGCCATTCATTGGTCCTCATCAGACATGCCACAGTGTCCAACTTGCATACATTCTTTCCCATATGCATACTCAGACATAAAGCCCAGGCCAGTCAGTGTCAACTCTGTGTTCCAGACCTTAAAACCCATGGCATCATTTTCTGATAGTTTTATACGAAACGATGATTCTGATACAATCAAGAACAGAAAAGAAAAAACATCTCTTCTCATAAAGATGATTGTATTCTCCCAAATCATCTGCCACTGTCCAGCTCCCTGTTGGGCCACATGAGGGCACATGAAAACAATGACTATGAGACAGGTTCCACAAGTCTCCAAGTTTTCCAGGAAGACTGAGCTGTGGTTGCTCTTTGTAAGATGGATTTGCAACTTTCTTCAATTCCCTATTTCAACTCCAAATTAATTTCTTGAGCTCCAATCCTTATTTATGATTGGTTTCTGAGGAAAACCCAGGCCAACATAATATAAGATGATTTTGGGGCAGCACTAAAGTGGCTAAAGAAGTTTGCTAAAGAAGGCTATGTTAAAGTGGAGCTTTTGAAAAAGGACTCAGTTTTTGTACCAGCTTTTGGTGGAGGATTAGATTTTTGTACTCTGTAGCTGCACTGAATCCCTTAACCTGAAGCCTAGTGGCTGAAAACAACCCTTACCTATACTTCTCACAATGCTGTGTCCAACTGGTTGCTCTGATGCCTATTGGGCTCCCTCATTCAGCTGCCCTGGGTGGGGGAGGTCACTGCATGAGTAGTTTAGCAGCTGAGAGACCCTAAAATTCGGTACGGGCTCTTCTTCTTTTTTGGGGGTCCAGAGTTCCTCAAGAGCTGGGGGCAGTGGGGAAGGAGGTTGTGAAAAGCTCTGAAAGCTGGTGAGGTCTAGATTCTGAAACTGCCCCACATAGCTTCCTGTCACATCTTATAAAAGCCAAGGCAGTTGACCAGGACAGCTCAGCATCAGAGGTGGGGGCAAATCCCACTGCTATTGGCATAAGGTTCACAAAATTACAGCTATGTTTTTTAAAGACCACAAATGGAAACCTTTGAAAACTTGATATTTCATATTAATTCTCCACCAGAGAAAAACCAAAAGCACACATATACCAGTTCTCTGTCCATTTTAAAGAAAGCTGATCTTCTGTGTTACCTTAGAATCAGGATGGTCTGATTCAAACAGCTTCCATTTTTATGGATTTAATTCTACATACTGTTTAACATAAATAAACAGGAAAACCACAAGATAAAAACATTTGTCCATCTGTACCTTTTTCAGTGTTAGATTCTGTATTTATTAAAAATTGCATTTTTATTCAATATAACATGATTTTTACAGAAGTTAAGGCTGAGAAACTTGAAATATAGTAGTTCAACAGAAACTTATAACTTTTGCAAAATATTTTGTTTGACCTCAAATGGAACATTACTCATATGAATGAATACATAACAAGATGATAGTACTTGTCAAGTTTTATAAAAAGCTTTTTATTTTAATCAATTTGTCATTCTGTCTCTGGTTACATTCTTTTAATCTGAGGAGGTTAAAAGCAAATAGTTTTTAATCTTCTGCAATCATTGGTAGAAGGAGCTTCCCTCAAAGAAGAAAGCAGATATTATTTTTGCTTAATTAATGTGCTTTAAAAATATGTTGAAGCATATGAGCATTTTGCAAAAATAATTTAATAATTACTGTAAATTAATAATTGGCATCAGTTAAATCTTCTCAAGATACATTTCTTATTTGATAGAATTTATGTAGTGAACTGATTTTATAATCCCTGTTATTAATTTAATTGGGCTAACTTTAAAGTGAAATCAATGAAGAATATTTTATTACTTTTATTTTTATGTGCATTCATTATTTGCTTCTGGAAGAATTTAGAAATTCCAATTACATAAGTGCCTAGCACTTCAGTCTGTAATTTGTAATGGATAAGAAAAAAGCAGGACTTTCGGATATGTACACAAGTTACATAAAAGAAACCTGGCACAGTTCCTGAAGTACAGGAGAACCAAGGTGCTGCCATTGGATGCCACACGGGAACCTGTAGAGAGAAATAGCATAATCAAAGTATGCTCAGATGGGAGCAGGGACCATCATGGTAAAGTTCATGGTAGGGGGTTATATCAGGAGCTCATTTATCACACACGAAAGTAAATGAAATAAAGTCCCAGTTGAAGCAAGGTTATAGAACTAAACCCAACTTGGGGGTGACTGTCTGGGAAAATCTTTGTTCAACTGTATTTTGCCCTGCTGTTGCTGGCCTTTGAAGATGGAGAGGCCCATAAGTAGGGATTGGAGAATGGCTGCAAGGAGCCAAGAGTGACTGCTGCACAAATACCAAGGAGGACACAGGAACCTTAGTCTGCAACTGCAAGGAACTGTGTCCTGCCAGCTCCAAGAATGGGCCTGGAAGAGGACCTGATATTCCTGAGGGAAACAGACCAGCAGGACCTCAGTTGTTCCTGCTGTGACTCCTTGAGCTGGGAACCCAGTTGAGTCCTGCTAGACGTCTGGTGCACAGAAACTGGGTGGTAAGGAGTGGGTCCTTTTTTAGTTTCTAAGTTTGTGATAATAGGTATGGAAGCAACAGAACACTGATATAAATTCTGGTACCAGCCATGCTACCATAACAAAACATCAAATATGTGCAAAGTCTTTTGGAATCTGGTGGTAAACTAAGCCTGCTGGAATTTTGAGGAGAATAATGATAATTTTAAAAGCCTTGATTGCTTTAAAGACTGCTATAACTATGGACCCTAAAAGGACTGCAAGGGAGTTCTCAGAAGAAAGAAACCTCATGTTATTGGAACAGCAGGAAGGGAGACCCTTGTTCCACCATGGCCGGAAGCTTAGGAAAATGGTTCCCTGCAGTCCTTTAGGAGGTAGGACCTGTCATTAGTGAGTTTACAAGTTGGGTTGAGGAGATGTCTAAGCAAAGTGTTGAAGTGAAAACTGTTTTCTTCTTTATATTTATAGTAAAATTTCAGGGTGGGGAGAGAGAGGGAGAAACTGAGGAAAGAGCTGTAAATGTGGGAAATCCTCATCCTGTACAGATGGCAAAAGGTGCTAAAAATAAGAGATAGCTGCTCTGGAGGTTAACACAAAGAGCTGAAGGGGTGCAGCAGTACAGCCCTTTACTGCAATCTCAGGAAGATGGAAAGGTCCCAGCACTCAACACCAGGGGTTCAAGTTATGCCTGTAGGTCTCCTCAGTCCTTTCAGAGAGCCACCAGGGAGCTTCTTGAAATGATCCTTCAGCCACCACAGAAGAAGCTGAAAATGAAAAGGAATGACCTCAGCAAGATGTGAGCACATGTTCTGTCTCATGAAGCATCCACAGGGGCCCACAAGGAACTGGGCTGTCTCATCAGCAGGAGAGCAGCCTGTGGGAACTGACAGAGACAGACCTCAGGACAGGGGAGATGCTCAGAACTATCAAGATCTCTGGCAGGAGGGAGCTGGGCAAGCCACGCGGCTAACACAAGCTCCAATCCATGCAGAAGCAAGAAGACACAGTGAAGTTCCCAGAGGGAAGAGATAATCCAGGTGGGATCTTCCCGGGCACGGGGACTTAACGTAGAGGAATTCCCCCTTGATTCAATTTTCCCCATGTTTAAAGAAGAATGCCAGTAACTGTCAGTTTTCAATCCCCATGTAACAAATTAGCACAAAGGTAGTGACTTAAAACAGCACAAATTTTTTGGAACCTGTTGAGAGCCACAGCTGAGACAGATGATGCCTGGCATATTGCCAGAGGGAATGGTTGAAAGGTGCTGCCAGCGAACCATTGAGATGATGATTTGAGTTAAGCTGAATTGATTGAGTTGGATATGAACCCTATTGGGGGTGGGGGGGGGATAGGCTGCTCGGAGAATCTGCCTCAGGCGCCCAACACTTTGTAATCATGTTGCAAGGCCCTTCTTTTGGAATTGCTTTCAGAGTTTATTGGAAATTTTTGGATGGTGACACGTCTTGTTCTCTAAAGATTAATTAATTAATTAATTTTCAGCAGTAACTAAATTTCCAAAAAGCAAAGTATGGTATATAAATTTGGGCTCAAAATTAGACAAAGGTTATGAAAGAACTAGAAATCAATAGACATAATTTCCCATATGGCTTTTAACTGACTGTAAAGAAAACTCAAGAAGAACATTTAGAATAGTTGAAATCAGTCGTAACTTCCCATATTAACTTTGCTTTTATAATTAGTTTGACATAATCTTAAAATCTAAGTACTTTCATATCATATCAAACATTTTAGCAGATAACACTAACTTGAATCAGTTACTCTTAGTTTCTTTACCTACATTCATTGTATTCATACAATAATAATAATAATAATAATAATAATAATAATAATAATAATAATAATAATATGTGTTAGGCACCATTCTGCTGCAAAGGTGTTTCTATCAAAATTTGTGTGAGATTACAAAAGGAAAGTAAGCTTTTACCTTGTAGGTTGAGTTCTGTTGCCTACTATAATAAGTAATTGCCTTTTATAATAAGGTGATTCTATGCAGAGTTCTGTATTTGCTGTAATTCTAAATTTTTATTTACATTGTCAGAGAAACTGACAGGTAAGAGGTAAGTTTCATGAGTTACACTTAGACCTAAAGACCTTGAACTTTACTGAAATTGTGTAGTAGCAATGAATCACAGCCCTTCATCACCTGAGTCCTTTTCATATAACCAGAACATGACTATAGCAGCAGCTGACTGTGTAGATTTCCATATAGGCTACAACCAAGAGCAATTATTAATCTCCTTACTATAAACAGCAACTCTAGAGTTAAAATGTTGACTTTCAAGAGAATGTATGTGAGGCCAGAGACCTACCAGGTGACCCGATGATAGTGTACCACTCCAAACCAAATATTTCACAGTAGGAAAACTGGCAGATACCTAGAGTAGAAAGTTGGAAGACATCAAATCCAGCATGGTTTTTTCTTCTGTTGATAAACTTACAGATTTCTTCTTTAAGAAAAATTCTGAAGAAAGGAATTACCTTATTTTCATAGTCAATGTGTAACTGATTATGTTTTTCTGCCTCTTCTGTTAGTTTTGGAATGACCTTCAACCCTGACTTTTGTTTATCCTTCTCTTTACAATGAATTCTATCAGAGCAGTCAGTTACTTTTATGTTCATGGTGCATGGCACAGAGAAGGTCATGAAGAAATCTTTTTGTTGGAACAAAGAAAATAAATAAATTATCTTACTGGATTTTGCAAGCTTAAAAATAGTTTTGGAGTCAAACTTTCTATATTAAGATTTTATTTATTTTTATGATGTTGGTGAATAAAAAAATTATTTCCTCCCATTGAACATTAATTCCCTTAACTATAATACTGGGGTATAATTTGACCAATATAAAAACACTGTTGTAAAGATTAAATGAGATAATACAAATAAAGTTGATAATGTAATAAGTAGGTATTATATAGTGTTCTAACTGTAAATAGCTTTATACCATTTAGCTTTTATTACTTCAAAGGGATGTCATGAATCTATTAAAGAATCTAATGGAATCCCCTCATCATCCCCCCTCATCACTCCATAGCTTTAGCAACCTCTTCAAAGTATCTAAGCACAATTCACAATAGCTAAATTGTGGAACCAACCCAGATGCCCTTCAGTAGATGAATGGGTAGGGAAAATTTGGTATATATGCACAATGGAATATTACTCAGCAATGAAAGGGAATAAAATCATGGCATTTGCTGGTAAATGAATGGAGTTGGAGAATATAATGTTAAGTGAAGTAAGACAAGCATTTCCTTTGATATGAGGGTGCTGACCCATAATGGTGATGGGTGGGGAGCATGGGAGGAATGGAGGAGCTTTAGATAGGCAAAGGGGAAGAAGGGGATGGGAGCGGGTATGGGGGTAGGAAAGACTGTGGAATGAGTTAAACATCATTACCCTAAGTTCATTTGTGAAGACAGGAATGGTGTGAAAATAGTTTGTGTACAATCAGAGACTTGAAAAATTGTGCTCTATATGTGTAATATGAAATGAATTGCATTCTTCCATCATATATAACAATTTAGAAAAAAATAAATAATTCATTAAAAGAAAAACTACCTGTGTGCTCCATACCAAGAGTCACTCACTGACACTAGTCACATTTTCCCCCACTTACATATCATGATCCATTAGTGAAATGAAGTCTACTTATTTCATAGGGACTGATTTTATTTGGGGGAGGGGACGACTTGCCAAGGATTGATCTCACTGAGCCACATCCTCAGCCCATTTTTGTATTTTATTTAGAGACAGGGTCTTGCTGAGTTGCTTAGCACCTTGCTGTTGCTGAGGCTGTGTTTGAACTCAAGATTCTTCTGTCTCAGCCTCTGGAGCTTCTGGGATTATAGGTCTGTGCCAAGGCACCCAGCCCCATTATATTTTTAACTAATATGAACAAACGGAATGGAGTGGAGTAGAGTGCAGTGGAGTGGAATAATAAAATAGAAGAATAGAGTCTATGATTTGCATTTAATGGGATAAATAAAGGTAAACATTTTGTGAAACTTGCCTTAAGATATATGTGTATAGTATGCTTATGCACCTATATATGTATGTTAGGTTCAAATACATCTTGCTTGATCAAGATGGCTCACACAGAGCATCCTGCAGATTTCTATGCCTTATCATTTTCATCACCCTTGCTCTTCTTAGTTTTACCTTGTTTGCTTGATTTCCCAACACCTAAGCACAACAGCTACATTTGCAATACAACTGATCACAAAGATCACACTCAAAAAAAAAAAAAACAGATTAAAACCAACCAAGTGATCACATTATCAAGTGATCAAAATAATTGTATGCGAGCTTCACCAATAACACAAAAGGTCATGTTCAGAAGGCAAGATGAATCAAATTTTGAGTGTACCACATAGATGACCCATATTCCAGAGTTTCTTAGATTATGACCCGGGAGCATGTTATACACAAAGCAGGAAAATGAATGTGCACTCTTCTAGAAGATGTCAGAAATTGTTCTAAGTCAAGCTTTGTATCAGAGCATGATGCCTTACAGTAAAATTATAATGAATAAATATTCCAGTTTTTTTTGTAATTAAGATGTTTTAAGCCAATTTATCCACTTTCTTAACTTGAAACTAGAATCAGAACGTGAATCAAATATGTCAAGTGGTTTTCTTACAACACACAATGCCACAACTATATATAAAATGTTTTTTGTTCAAATGATATATATTAAAGACTGTTCACAAAAAACCTAAAATGCCTGCAGATGATGGAGACACCTTTGAAATTCTCCATTCCAAGGACCATTAATCTAATTTTCTTCTTCTTCTTCTTCTTGAATTAATATCTCCTCAAACAGGTTAGTTTCTCATTGTGTCTCTGAAATGAGGTGTAGCTGTACTCCCTCATTGTTAATGTCTTGTTTATTAAACTTTTTCAAGAATTAATCTAATTAACATTGAGTTCACTTTTTAAGACTTGTATTGTTTCACAAGAAGAAGACATAAAATTATTTGAGGGAAAAATGCAAGCATTTTATTTTTCTTATTGTCATGACTATTCTTAGTTTGTTATCTTTCATAAACTGAACATCTAATTATAAATGTGTGAAACAAATACAAAAGCAATGTTTGTATTTGTTGTGGGACAAAACACTGAAAATGATTTGTTTTGGAAATAAGATACTAAAGTGGTTGCTTTAGTCACAAAGTTCATATTCAGGCAATTATGACTACCCTTTTAATGTCTGTAATAATGTTTTCTTCCAATAGCATAATTTTTTTTGTTCCCTCAAATGGTGACATTCTTGAGTAATTTTATAAGTACAGAAATCATAAAAAAAGTAAATTTTCTTCAATAATGTTTAAAATTTTAAGAGTTTTTTATTTAAATGCTGCTATTCATTCTTTCATAAAAACTGGACAGAATTCTAACTGCAAATTAAAAGAAAGAAGGAATGACAGACTTAGTCATTTTCATTTATAATCCTTTATATCCAGTCCCAGAATATAATTTGGAGTCCAAAATAAACAGTGAGGACAGGGACCACATTTATCTTTAACTGATCAAGTTACCAGCCTCCAGTAAGATTTCAGTTAATAGATTTTGAGTAAGTGAAAGAATAAAACTAAATCTATCAAAATGAAACATGATAAAAACCATTTGTGCTTTTAACATAGAAGAGCAAAGGCTTCCTACCAAGCATTTTTCTCTTGAAATTTCCTATTACAAAATAGTATAAATTGCTTCAGAAATCTAAGCAATTTTTATTAATGTATTGTCCATGAATTTAGAAAAACTTGTGATTTTCAGAATTAGGCTAATTTTCTCCACCAATAAGAAGAGGAGGAATTGATACAGTAAGTTATAGGGTCTTGATCCAAAAATGTTGGATGACACCAGGCAAGTAAAGGTCCTAACATGCAAAAGAGTGCAGGTCTTGAGAAAACCCACACTCAGACAAACAGAACAGTTATTTTTCATGTACTCAGAAGATGTCTTATCACTCATGGCCTATCTTCTGTTTACTTGTACTTTTTAATTAATAGAAGCACAAATGAAAGGCTATGGGGTAGGATGGCCAAGTTTTGCAGAACACTCTGGAGATGATGCACCTGCCTATACTATTTAGCCCAGGGGTGCCCAAATTTGGGTTGACACATTTTGAAGTCTGTGATAAATGTTTGCAAAATTAAACAATATTGACAGTGAAATGAGCTTTCTATTAAAGTATTTTTTCAATTTTAAAATCTCATTTTAAACAGAAGTTTTTAAATAGAATATTATTGAATAGTAAATTTTGCTGATTCCAAGCTCAAATAATTTTAAACTTTAGACAATTGGTAACAGAAACAAATTCTGAGATTGCATTAAAAAGAAGAAAATAGAAAACATTGCAAGTGCAAGAAGAAAACATTAGATTAAAGGAACAAATTTCAGTGTCTCTATTTACAACTGCCATTGATTGATGAAGACAGAGAGTCTAGGAGTACTATGAATGGGGTTTCTTCCTCTTTTATTCATCCTTTGAAAGAATCCAGCTACCCTTGATACTTCTGTGAAAAATGGCATTCAACTATACCAAAGGGAAAAAAAAGAAAAAAATGAAAGGATGTCTTTATTTTTAAAGAATGAAAATGACCTTGCTTCTCAAAGGGTTTTTCTTTTTCATTAATTTATTTGGACCTGACCGAGTTATGATGGAAAATCTTACAATTTATTGTATAAGTTGTGCACAAATACAAGAAAAAAGCAAAACAACACTTACTCCAAAATAAACTCACTCTACTTAAGCAAATTATTATTACCAGGTTATATTGAATTTTAAACAATAACTGAAATGCCTGAATTCGTTTTAAAAGAGCTAAACATATGTTAAACTTTTCTACAAATATGATTTAATTATTAAGATATCTACTTCAAAGTTCAGAGATGCCTGAAAACTAATATATTTACTTTCATAGAAGTCTTTTTAAGAGAGGGAGCCTGATACTTCTTCATAATAGATAAGCCAGGTTTCCTATGAAAGTGGTGAATTGAAGTTTTTACCCCAGGATTATTTACTGTAGGATTATTATGTAATTAAATTAATTTATCATGTAAAAGTATTAAGTATAAATTTCCATAATTTCTCTTGGTAAGTAAATAATCAAATAAAAATACATAAAACATACCCCAAATGACCAGGGTATTTAGGGACTATAGCAGAATCATGATACCTTTGAGCTAATGTCATTACCATATTCTCTCAGCTTTAAAATAACAATTTTCCTTACACATTTACACATACATTCACACACATATACACACACAACAGGTTCATACACTCACATAAATACACACACATGCATAGACTTTAACCCTTTTGCTTTACATTTAGACATTTATAGCTGAAACAAACCACTATGTGCCCTATATGACTAAATAAAATTTTAAAAACTCTCCTTTGGGGAATTGTTAATTTTTGTATATCATTGAAAAAATTTATTTACTGCCTCCAATCAATTCTATAGGAGAATCAAATGAGTATAAAGTAGTCTTGAAGATTTAAAAGGCTGCAAACAAGTTTGGAAGAAACACTGCATCCTGAATAGGAAAGATAACATATATGTAATAATGAAAATGATACACTTAGGCAAGGGAATTTGGAAAAAGTTGTAACAATGGAGAAAATAGACATTTAAACTCTGAGCTGGAGCCTAGTATTTAGATTTTTCTTTTCAAAGTTACTCATATGTTAAATAAGGATAATAGTAACTACCTCCCTGGTCATTGTGGAGATGATCAGACATGTTAAATGACTAGCTCTGGAACAAGAATATTTATTAGAATTAGCAAATAAATGTTCATTATTGTTAATTGTATTTGATGACATTAATAGTTATAATCATACTTGGTTGTGATCTTCTTCCCCAGCACCCCCCTCACACTGAAGCTTACTATACACTTTTCTCATGATCCTTTCACCTGTATGATTATTAATATTCTGCTACTAGCTGTTGAACTATGTGGGGCCAAGTATTATGATGAGCTGATGTGTGCATCCTATGAAGCAAGGTCTCTCCAACTACAATCTGGTTACCATGATTTTATTCTGTTTTATTTTTATTAAATTTATTTAACTGATACATAAAAACATGAAAATTCCACAGATTTTGGAGGCTAT